>NC_041396.2:126047659-126235159 GCF_900747795.2 Erpetoichthys calabaricus
ACGGAATCGTGCCGCATTTGAGAATGAAATTGCGCGGCCCGTTTTGAATCAATACCGGACGGGATTTGTCCCGTATTTTTTTTATAACTTTTTTTAAAGCAGCGTCTCATGCAAATCATCCCACACGCATTTTATGAAGATGCCTCCTTTCCTACTTTTGATTGGGTAATACTTGATGTCATCGTTAGTTTGATTGGTCTTTTTAACTGTCCAGTGAGGAGGGCGGGTCTTTTAAGTAGAGTCTGCAAACTGTTGGCACTGAGATATGGCACCCGCTGCAGTATGCGTCCCTTATTTTTTTGTATTAAAAGTGGTAACCCTACCTGGTAGGTAACACTTATGTTTGGTCATGAAGTCGTCTAAAATCCGCCACGTGCCCTCTTTTAATTGCGAGAAGCAGATATATATAGCCAAATTCTCGCGGTTCGTTGCGGCGAAGTACTGCTTTTAATTTTTTAATAAGAAAAGAAAACCTTTTTAAACGGATCGAAAATATACCAATAACAATTTGTTAAGGATCTGTTTTTTTCTGAACCTCGCTTTTCACAGCTGTCGCGCTACGGCGTGTGTTTCGTTTATTTGACAGTATGTAGATCGTGGTAATTACATTCATGGCATTCGTTTTCTGAATCACAATCTGACTGTATGGGTGGTTACCTGCCAGGTAACGCTTGTGGTTGGTCAGGAAGTCGCCTTACATCCGCCACGTGCCCTCTTTCTGTTTCCAGAAGCTGATCATAGAATGGTTTTAATAGTTTACTTTCAAATAATGCAAAGAGTATGCGACACGTGTTTCTCCCTAATTCTGGGCTCATCAGGCATACACACTCACTGCATCCCCTCTCGTGAATCGAATCTCCATCTTCAGCGCCAGAGTTGAAGCCCCTAACGTTGCGGTCAGCAAGTCGGCTAACATCCGCCATGTGCCGTCTTTCAGTTGCGAGAAGCAGATCATAGAATGGTTGAAACTGTTGCCCCTAACGTTGCGCCACGGCGTGTGGTTCGTTTATACCTCGTGTCTTCTCATTAAACTTTTATCTCGCGATTATGTTATTGCAATCCGCAGCGGGAGCGTTTCTATAAACTTAATTTAAACTTACGTTTTACACCGTGCTTTGTTTCCCTTATGAACATGCTTGTATGCTTCACTCGCTCCCTTCTCAATTGTTTAATGAATTTTTTGCTCTTCGCTGTTTGCGGCTCTTCCTTCATTTCCCCCTACTTTGTTCTTTTATCTCGCGAATATGTTATTGCAATCCTTAACGGGAGCGTTTCAATAAACTGATTGAAAATAGTTTTGCATTTACCTTTTTAGTAAAAGGCGAGCTTTTAAGCCTGAGAAATCACCCCGTAAATGCACACGTTTAATTTCACATGTGTTAATATGTATGGTTACACAGTATTAAAAGACAGTGAACAACGTCAGTTACCTTTGTTCCCGCGTTTGATAAAAGGGGAGCTTTTAAGCCTGAGAAATCACCCCGTAAATGCACACGTTTAATTGCACATGTGTTAATATGTATGCTTACACAGTATTAAAAGACACTCAACAAGTACACAGTATTAAAAGACAGTCAAAAATTAACGTCATTTACCTTCGTTCCCGCGTTTGACTCGTGCTGTAAATTCTTTCTTGTTTTTAGTTCACGTGATTACGTAGGAGGCGTGATGACGCGATACGTGACTCCGCCTCCTCCATTACAGTATATGGACAAAAATTATGTTCCAGTTATGACCATTACGCGTAGAATTTCGAAATGAAACCTGCCTAACTTTTGTAAGTAAGCTGTAAGGAATGAGCCTGCCAAATTTCAGCCTTCCACCTACACGGGAAGTTCGAGAATTAGTGATGAGTGAGTCAGTCAGTCAGTCAGTCAATCAGTCAGTCAGTCAGTCAGTCAGTCAGTGAGTCAGTGAGGGCTTTGCCTTTTATTAATATGTATAGATTTAAGCTTATACACCACATACAAACTCATGAACAGAAATGCAACATAGATAAAAATAACAAATGTATGAATGACAAAAATGGATTATCTGTATATCAACATTAAAGAAAAGTATGAACCCTTATTAAATCGTTCAAGGTATGAAAATACTATGAAATATATGAACAACATTATAAGTCTCTATGCACAACAGGTCAACCACATAATTCACAGTAAGTATATGGGAAAAAAATTGCAAAGAGATATCTGGAAAGACCAATGTGGTCTTGGAGCTGGGAACTGTGAATCTGCAAGCAAAAAAGACTTGGATACTAAAAAACGAATATTTAATTCTTAACAAAACAGTTGAAAAGTATAAGACCCCATGTGTGTTAAGGAAAGTAACAGTGAAAGGGGATAATTACATCAACTAGAATAAACCAATCTGAAGATTAGAAAAGAAAAAAATATATATATATATAGACCAATGTAATTCTTCGATTTCACATTATACAACTTTTATGTCAGGTATGTCAAATTTGCAGACCACAGTCGCCAGACCATGTCAGTTTACATGACTGAAAATCCCTGGGTATGTCACATTTACAGATTGCATGGTGTTGTGGTGTGAAATTTTGCATAAAAGTTGATAAATGTTTTGTATGTGTTTATTTGTAAGTTATTACACTAATGTCTATCATTGATAAGAACAGCAATGGTTTGGATGGTTAAGAACCCCTCCCCATTTTAGGACTGAGTCTCTTTGTAATTTTATGACAGGATTGGGGGGGAGTGCCTCAGACCAGTTTGGCAAGTGATTCTCTACAAGACTCTCTCAATCAACCCCCACAGGAAAGCCAGACTGCCTAGCTGGTAAACATCAGCTCAATAAATGGGTTTGGGGGCAGGTGTGAAGGTTGTGTGCCCCATTGGTCTAAAGTTGCCTGAAGCCATTAAGTACTATGACACTCTATTGGCAGTAGGGTTTGGACAGAGAATCTATAAATTGGCCTGCTTTGCCCCTTCCTCTATCTCTTACAAACATCACAATGAAGAAGCCTCTCTCTGTCATACCATTGCCATGAGGAGCACAACTTGGCAGCCATATTGAGACAGGCATGTGGCCTGTTCTAAAGAAAGCTGACCAAAAATGAATTAGAGACATTTAAAGTAACTACAAGTCTGTGTGCCCCCTGAAACTATACATCTGCATTTATCAGGTTGTATGGTTACCAGTATTCGCTTGTACTTTGCATATTGTTATTATTTATGAATATTATCAAAAATTATTTAAACTGTAACTTAACTCCTGCTTGTCTTTTACTACACCTAATTGCCTGAGGTTATAAATGTAGAAGGGAAGGGGGGAGAAGTTATATGGTACAATACCTTATAAACAGTGGTAAGTCTGTGAGGTTTTAAGGCAATCTGACAAAGGCTACATATTAATAATACAAAAGGGAAATGCAGAGTAATATATTATTCTACCAAGACAAAACACTTCTTGAACTTATAGCACAGTTTTCTTCGATGCTATTTGTGACAGCCTGTAACATGCAGCCTTGCAGAGCTTAGGCAGTATGAAGAGTTAACAGCAATGGTAACTTTAGTGGAAATCTTTGACACTATTTTTTTTTTTCAGTTCTTTCATAATCATAAAACATGAGACATCAGTCAGGTAAGCTTCTCTTCTGTTTGTAAGGTCTAAAATACCTATTTTCCTTATTGCTTGGTGATGCATTAAATGAAGTGAATTCCGGACGAACATTCATTAGTGCTCAGCTCTTGTGCACACAAAGCCTGTCCCTGTGAGTAAAGACAACATCAAACCTGTTTGATTTTGTTGGGCAAGTCATGGACAAATTGGACTGAGTCGCTAGACATGTCACAATATGCGACTGCCTTCACGGGAGCACATTGACTGTAATTATGGTGTTAGACTTAAGTGCAATGTTTGACACTATTGACCATTCTATTTTACTGCATAGGCTGGAAAATGATGTTGGGCTTACAGGCACTGTCCTTGCCTATCTTATTTATACAATACAATACAATACAGTTTATTTTTGTATAGCCCAAAATCACACAGGAAGTGCCGCAATGGGCTTTATCAGGCCCTGCCTCTTGACAGCCCCCCAGCCTTGACTCTCTAAGAAGACAAGGAAAAACTCCCAAAAAAACCTAGTAGGGAAAAATGGAAGAAACCTTGGGAAAGGCAGTTCAAAGAGAGACCCCTTTCCAGGTAGGTTGGGCGTGCAGTGGGTGTCAAAAGAAGGGGGTCAATACAATACAATACACAGAACAGAACAAATCCTCAATAAAAAATAAAAATTTTTTAGAAGTACAGAGCAGAATTTAACAGTAGATGATATCGCATAATAAGATTTGGATAATTTTAGACTCCTGGAGACCTCATCCATCAAGCTACCTCCCCCATTTGGCCATTCCACTGCTGAAACAATGTTGGACCAGCTAATCCAATGAAAGAACCCCTCTTTCTCACGATTCCTGCGATCCTCCATCAGGGATGACTTTACCTTAGGCAGGCAAAACAACTTGGCAGGTGGGCCATGGCACCAAATGCCACATTTGAGTACCGAGAAGAGAAACAGAATAGGTAAGGGTTAGTATCCAATTCTAACTATCATGTTACTTATGTTTTAGTGCTAATGACTAACAACAGAGATGCAGTATGTACAGTTAATCAGCAGCTCTAGTCAGGATATGCTAAACTGAAGTAGTGAGACTTCAGCCGGGATTTAAAAGCTGAGACCGAAGGGGCATCATTTATAGTAGCAGGCAGACCATTCCACAGTTTAGGGGCCCTGTAACTAAAAGCTCGACCTCCCATTGTTATTTTATTAATCCTTGAAACCATAACCAGACCAGTATCTTGAGATCTTAATGTGCGCTCTGGTTTGTAAGTCATGATAAGTTCAGACAAGTAAGCTGGACCTCGGGTTTTAATGCTTTATATGTTAAAAGAAGGATTTTGAAATCTTCCCTAAACTTAACTGGGAGCCAGTATAAGGATTTAAGAACTGGAGTTATGTGTTCGTATTTTCTTGTTCTTGTAATAATTCTTGCAGCCGCATTTTGTATTAACTGGAGGCTGTATAAAGAACAGTTTGAACATCCAGTGAACACCACATTGCAGTAGTCAATCCTACTAGAGATAAATGCATGAATTAGTTTCTCAGAATCCTGTTTATTTAAAAAGCGCCTTAATTTTCTAACATTTTTAAGATGGAAGAAACATGTTTTGGACAACTTTGTAATATGCGCTTTAAATGACATGCTAGAGTCAAAGATAACTCCTAGATTGCGGGCTGATTCAGTAAAATTAATTGGGATTCCAACTGAGTTAAATGATGACAAAATATTGTTATGATCAGCGTCATTCCCTCCAACAATTAACATCTCTGTTTTATCTGTATTTAAAGACAAGTAGTTCTCATTCATCCACTCCTTTAATTCGCTAACACAACTAATTAAAGACAACATCGGAGAAACTCTGATTTAAATGAAAGGTATAACTGGGTGTCATCTACATACGAGTGAAAATTAACATTATGTTTCCTAATGAGAGATCCCAGTGGAAGCATGTAAAGTGAAAACAGTAAAGGTCCCAGTACTGAGCCCTGCGGGACACCATATTGAACTTCTGTGTATAATGATGGAGTATTGTCAGCACATTTCTGTACATATTGGAATCGATTTGATAAATAAGAACTAAACCAAGCGAGCACGGTGCCTGTAAGCCCAACATCATTTTCTAGCCTGTGTAGTAAAATAGAATGGTCAATGGTGTCAAATGCTGCACTTAAGTCCAACAACATAATTACAAATTGATTGCAATACATACAGAAATGTGCTGACAGTACTCCATCATTATACTCAGAACTGAGACATGGTGTCCTGCAAGGCTCAGTACTGGGACTTTTACTGTTTTCACTTTACATGCTTCCACTGGGATCTTTCATTAGGAAACATAATGTTAATTTTCAATCGTAAGTAGATGACACCCAGTTATACCTTTCTTTTAGACCAAATGAAGTTTCTCTGATGTTGTCTTTAATTAATTGCATTAGTGAATTAAAGGAGTGGATGGACGCAAACTACTTGTCTTTAAACACTGATAAAACAAAGATGTTAATTATTGGAGGGAATGACACAGATAGCAACAATATTTTGTCACCATTTAACTCAGTTGGAATCATCATTAATCTAGGAGTTATCTTTGATTCTTGGATGTCATTTAAAGCACACATTACAAAGTTGCCTAAATCATGTTTCTTTCATCTTAAAAATGTTGCTAAATTACAGCCTTTTCTAAATAAGCACGATTCTGAGAAATTAATTCATTCATTTATTTCTAGTAGGATTGACTACTGCAATGCAGTGTTCACTGGATGTTCAAACTGTTCTTTATACAGCTTTCAGTTGATTCAAAATGCTGCTCTAAGAATTATTACAAGAACAAGAAAATGCAAACACACAACTCCAGTTCTTAAATCCTTACAATGGCTCCCGATTAAGTTTAAGGCAGATTTCAAAATCCTCCTTTTGAAAACCTTGGCCTTAAATGGCCAAGGTCCGGCTTACTTGTCTGAACTTATCATGACTTACAAACCAGAGTGCACATTAAGATCTCAAGATGCTGGTCTGCTTATGATTCCAGGATTAATAAAATAACAGTGGAAGGTTGAGCTTTTAGTTACAGGGCCCCTAAACTGTGGAATGGTCTATCTGCTACTATAAGAGATGCCCCTTCGAGCTCAGCTTTCAAATCCCAACTGAAGACTCACTACTTCAGTTTAGCATATCCTGACTAAAGCTTCTGATTAACTGCACATCCTGCATCTCTGTTGTTAGTCATTAGCACTATAACATGAGTAATATGATAGTTATAATTTTTTATTAACTCTTACCTATTGTGTTTCTCTTCTCGGTACTCAAATGTGGCACTTAGTGCCACTGCCCACCTGCCAAATAGTTTTGCTTGCCTAAGGTAAAGTCATCTCTGATGGAGGATCGCAGGAATCATCAGGTAGAGTCCTTTCATCAGATTGGCTGGCCCAGCACGGACCCAGCTGTGCAATGGCCAATAGGGGGAGGCAGCTTAATGGCCGAGGTCTCCAGGACTCTGAACAAATCCAAATCATATTATCTGATATCATCTACTGTTACATTCTGCTCTGTACTTGAAATAATTCTATTGCACTTATATTATATTGTATTGAGGATTACTTGTGTTCTGTGTATTGTATTGTATTGTATTTACCCCCTTTTTTTGACACCCACTGAACGCTCAACCTACTTGGAAAGGGGTCTTTCTTTGAACTGCCTTTCCCAAGGTTTCTTCCATTTTTTTCCTTACAAGGGTTTTTCTTTGGGAGTTTTCCCTTGTCTTCTTAGAGAGTCAAAGCTGGGGGGCTGGCAAAAGGCAGGGCCTGTTAAAGCCTATTGAGGCACTTCTTGTGTGATTTTGGGCTATACAAAAATAAATTGTATAATTGTTTGTTAAAATCTCTACCCCTGGATGTAGACAAACAATCTCAAAGCAGTGCATTTCTGGTCTAAAAAGGTGTGATGATGAGACATAGAATGTCAGTTGTAGTGTATATTCAGTACCATGTCATACTGAAATGATCTTGTACATGAAAGTACATGCAAAAACCTAAAGTGGAAGCATTATAAAAGATGGAAATTATAAAACATATTTATGCAGCATCTATCAAGAGGTAAAGTTAATTTGAATTTGACATTCGTTTGATATTTGCAGTTTGAGCCTTTGTATCTCTGAAACTCAGATGATAAAGTAATTGAAACAAACAATATAATATTGAAAATTGTGAGTTTATTTGCAAGCTTTATTTTTCTTCTTCTTGAATTTAGTTGTTTTAGTTTTACAATGCAATAAAACTCTAAAATCAGTGGAATACTTTCATTGAAGCTAACTGTTAGACAGCAGTAATAGATCAATAACACTTGATGCAGTGCTGTAGGAAATTATTTTCGATGCATAAAAAAACTAATATTTATCAATTCAATATGTCCTGCAGCATAGTGAAAAAATGAGGATCAACTTATATATTTAACCATTACATATTCATATTTATATAATGCAAAGCTGACTAACTCACTCACTCATCAATAAAAACACTATGTTCTATTTAGTTAAAAAGCTAACATTTAGCAGAATGGTACATATAGAGCAGTAGGTATCCACTAAGAAAGGACATTTCAGTATATCAACATTTAGGAGTAACCCCTCCTCACACACAGAAAAATTAAATACTCCAAACTCTCGGAAGACTTTGACATATTTGACTCAGAAAAAGGAAAATTATGTGACAAGATTTTTTTTTTTATTGGTCAATAAAAAAATGTATCGATATTTATTAATACTATGCTAATGAGCCAGCTTCTGTAGCCGAGGATCGGACCGCCAAGGTCCCCGCCTTCGGCCACCACCCAACTCACACTGCACCCGACCTCCTTGGCCCCTCCCATAGGTGGTGAGCCCATGGGAAGGGGGGACCCACGTTGCCTCTTCGGGCTGTGCCCGGCCGAGCCCCATGGGTGCAGGCCCGGCCACCAGGCGCTCGCCATCGAGCCCCACCTCCAGGCCTGGCTCCAGAGTGGGGCCCCGGTGACCTGCGTCCGGGCAAGGGAAAATGCCGTCCAAAATTGTTTTTCATCATACCGCTCTTTGTCTCATCCCTCACCTAGGACCAGTTTGCCTTGGGTGGCCCTACCAGGGGCATAAAGCCCCGGACAACAGAGCTTCTAGGATCATTGGGACACGCAAACCCCTCCACCACGATAAGGTGGCGGTTGAAGGAGGGACTAGATATAGTCGGACTCACCTCGACTCACCTCGACGCACAACTTGGACTCTGGAACCAATCTCCTTGAGAGGGGCTGGACTCTGTACCACTCTGGAGTTGCCCCCGGTGAGAGGCGCCGAGCGGGTGTGGGTATACTTATTGCCCCCCGACTTGGAGCCTGTACATTGGGGTTTACCCCGGTGGACGAGAGGGTAGCCTCCCTTCGCCTTCGGGTGGGGGGACGGGTCCTAACTGTTGTTTGTGCGTATGCACCGAACAGCAGTTCGGAGCACCCACCCTTTTTGGAGTCCCTGGAGGGGGTGCTAGAGGGCATACCTTCTGGGGACTCCCTCGTTCTGCTGGGAGACTTCAATGCTCACGTGGGCAATGACAGTGAGACCTGGAAGGGCGTGATTGGGAGGAATGGCCCCCCCGATCTGAACTCGAGCGGTGTTTTGTTATTGGACTTCTGTGCTCGTCACGGATTGTCCATAACGAACACCATGTTCAAGCATAGGGGTGTTCATATGTGCACTTGGCACCAGGACACCCTAGGCCTCAGTTCAATGATCGACTTTGTGGTCGTGTCGTCAGACTTGCGGCCACATGTCTTGGACACTCGGGTGAAGAGAGGGGCGGAGCTGTCAACTGATCACCACCTGGTGGTGAGTTGGCTTCGATGGTGGGGGAGGATGCCTGTCAGGCATGGTAGGCCCAAACGTGTTGTGAGGGTCTGCTGGGAACGTCTGGCAAAGCCCCCTGTCAGAAGTAGCTTCAACTCCCACCTCCGGCAGAACTTCGACCATGTCCCGAGGGAGGTGGGGGACATTGAGTCCGAATGGGCCATGTTCCGTGTCTCTATTGTTGAGGCAGCTGACCGGAGCTGTGGCCGTAAGGTGGTCGGTGCCTGTCGTGGCGGCAATCCCCGAACCCGTTGGTGGACACCGGCGGTGAAGGATGCCGTCAAGCTGAAGAAGGAGTCCTACCAGTCCCTTTTGTCCTTTGGGACTCTGGAGGCAGCTGATAGGTACCGGCAGGCCATGGAGAACAACTTTTGGACGGCTTCGAGGAGATTCTGGTCCACCATCCGGCATCTCAGGAAGGGGAAGCAGTGCAGTGTCAACACTGTATATGGTGGGGATGGTGCGCTGCTGACCTCGACTCGGGATGTTGTGGGTCGGTGGGGGGAGTACTTCGAAGACCTCCTCAATCCCATTAACATGCCTTCCAATGAGGAAGCAGAGCCTGGGGACTCAGAGGTGGGCTCCCCCATCTCTGGGACTGAGGTCACCGAGGTGGTCAAAAAACTCCTTGGTGGCAGGGCCCCGGGGGTGGATGAGATATGCCCGGAGTTCCTCAAGGCTCTGGATGTTGTAGGGCTGTCTTGGTTGACACGCCTCTGCAATATCGCATGGACATCAGGGACAGTGCCTCTGGATTGGCAGACTGGGGTGGTGGTCCCCCTCTTTAAGAAGGGGGATCGGAGGGTGTGTTCCAACTACAGAGGGATCACACTCCTCAGCCTCCCTGGAAAAGTCTATTCAGGGGTCCTGGAGAGGAGGGTCCGTCGGATAGTCGAACCTCGAATTCAGGAGGAACAGTGTGGTTTTCGTCCTGGTCGCGGAACAGTGGACCAGCTCTATACCCTTAGCAGGGTCCTGGAGGGTGCATGGGAGTTTGCCCAACCAGTCTACATGTGTTTTGTGGACTTGGAAAAGGCATTCGACCGTGTCCCTCGGGGAATCCTGTGGGGGGTACTCCGAGAGTATGGGGTACCGGCCCCCCTGATAAGGGCTGTTCGGTCCCTGTACGATCGGTGCCAGAGCTTGGTCCGCATTGCCGGCAGTAAGTCGAACCCGTTTCCAGTGAGAGTTGGACTCCGCCAGGGCTGCCCTTTGTCACCGATTCTGTTCATAACTTTTATGGACAGAATTTCTAGGTGCAGCCAGGGCGTTGAGGGGGTCCGGTTTGGTGGGCTCAGGATTGGGTCACTGCTTTTTGCAGATGATGTTGTCCTGTTTGCTTCATCAGGCCATGATCTTCAGCTCTCTCTGGATTGGTTCGCAGCTGAGTGTGAAGCGGCTAGGATGAGAATCAGCACCTCCAAATCCGAGACCATGGTCCTCAGCCGGAAAAGGGTGGAGTGCCCTCTCAGGGTTGGTGGCGAGATCCTGCCCCAAGTGGAGGAGTTCAAGTATCTCGGGGTCTTGTTCACGAGTGAGGGAAGAATGGAGCGTGAGATCGACAGTCGGATCGGTGCGGCATCCGCAGTAATGTATGAGGGGCCAAACAGGCCATAAATCATATATTTCTGTGTGTAATCTATTGGTTTACGTATCAACACTATTGGTTTATGAATATTTACTATCGGTTTGCGTGCATACTTAATTGGTTTGCGTGCGTATAATACTGGTTTCATTCATATGAACTATATTGGTTCGTGTCCGTATATTATCGGTTTGTGCGTGAACTATATCCGTTTGTATATGCATAGCACTGGTTTGCATATGAACTATATTGATTCGCGTGTGTATATTAGTGGTTCCAGTACGTTTGTTATTGGTTTGTGAGTGAACTGCATTGGTTTTCGGTTGTATGTTATCGGTTTGCGTATGAACTATATTGGCTTGCGTTCTGTGCCGGTCTAACGATGATTTTGTGTATGCACTATATTGGTTTCATGCACGTCTTATACTGGTTTCATGTGGGTAACATATCGGTTTTGCGCTTGAACTCTATTGGTTGTATGTGTGTTCCATGTCGGTTTCTCGTACGAAACATACTGGTTTGTGAACGAACACTATTGCAACTCTGTGTATGAACTATATCGGTTCTGCGTACGAACTATATTGGTTGTTCACGTGATCTTCAGTGAAAATGGGCGGGGCAAGAAACAGGAACTCAGGGGCCGGTAGTGTCATGGAGCATGTAGAGAAGCTGACAGGAGACAGATCTGGGTTTACTTTAAACAGTGCAGTATTTTTTTCCACACAATAGGTTTGGGAAAGGACTTGGTGGTAATTATTACTATTTAATAGAATCTGCCATTGAGTGTGTAATGAACACAAAGCTGAAGTTAAGTACGTATTTGGTCGTCTTTTTATTCGCTTCCAGCTACATGCTCGCTTGCAACCCGCGACTGTACTTTTTCACACAGCTTTTGCAAGCTAGTTACTTATTCTACAGGCAAAATATTCTACATTTACTACTGACGCCTTTATCCAGTATAACATTTAGTTACTACTGGTTACATTTATAATGCCCAGCGATCCCGCACCGTGCCGCCTATTCAGGTGAAGTGACATGCTCATGGTCACACAGTGTCACTATCAGGACTTTAACCGAGAAATGTAGGATTTAGAGGGCAAAGCCCTTACCACAATGCCCCAATGCTTGCACATCTGCAATGTGTATATTATTTGACATAATATAATCTTGTCCAGGACAGATTCCTTTGTTAAAGTTGAGTGTAACATTTTTAACCCGTTCAAGAGCTAAATCTGGGATATTTATTCTTTCAAATAATGTATCAGTTTGCAGATTAATGTACACGCTGTATAATATTTTACCATGCACTTAACATTGAAGAAGAAGCTGGTTTGTGAATAAGTAGCTGACTACAAGCATATGTGTAGCTAGGAGTGAATAAAAAGCCACCTGAATGTGTACCTAACTTAAGTCCCGTGATCATTTCAAATGTTAAACGTTAATCATCACCAAGCCCTTTCACAAACATTAAGTGGCATACAAAAGTATTCAATCCCCTTGAAAGTCATAATTTTCTGCAAGACAAAAGATGTATACACATTTATTCATTCAGTATTTTTCTTATGCTGTGACAAAACATTTCCAAAGACAAAATAAACCATTTTCTGTAGACGTTTAACTGAAGAAGAAAAACTCCAAAGTTAATGTTTGCATAGGTATTTAAACCTCTGTGCTTTGGAAGCTCCATCATTACACCAATGACAAATTAATTACAAAGGTGACAGTCGTTTAACAGTCATAATTAAACATGATGAGGTGCTACTTGTGAGTCCTTTCTGTCTCTCTGGATATAAACAGCCCCCTTTGTAAGGGCCGTAATCTTTGGTGGACAGTCACTGCAAAAATGAAAACAAAGAAGCATTCTACTGATGTGAGAAACAAAGTTATTGAAATACACAAGACTGGGAATGACTATAAAAATATCAAAAGAGTTTGAATGTCCCATTGCGCACTGTTGCATTCATCACCAGAAAGTGGAAGGTTCATCAAAGTACACAGACTCTGACTAGAACAGGCTGTCCCTCAAAACTCAACATCAGAGTGAGACATCAACTGGTGAGAGAGGTGACTAGAAATCCAACTGTCACTCTCAGATGTCTGCGACGATCTTTAGCTGGAGTAAAGGTGCAGGGGTCCACAATTTCAAGAGTTCTCCATAAAACAGGCTTCTATGGGAGGGTAGCATGAAAGAAGCCATTCCTTAAGAAGGTCCACATAAAACAATGTATGGCGTTTGCCACAAAGCATTAAAAAGACCCAGTTAAAATGTGGGAGAAGGTTTTATGGTCATATGAGACCAAAATAGAAGTTTTTGGACAGACGTAAGAGGTATGTGAAGTATAACACTAACATTGCCCAGGCCTCAAGAAACAACATTCCTACAGTGGAATATGGTGGTGGCAGTCTCATGGGGATGCTATGGGGATGTTTTTCATGTGCTGGGTCTGAGAATCTTGTCAGAGTTGAAGGGACAATGGATGGACACATATACTGCACAATTTTGCAAGAGAACTTGTTCCAGTCTGCTATGAAAGCTCAGGAGAAGATTCATCTTTCAACATGATAATGACCTTAAGCATTAGGACAATGTGACACTTTAATAGCTCAAAAACAGAAAGGTGAATGTTTTGAAGTGGCCAAGTCAAAGCCCTAAGCTTAACCCTGTTGAGAATCTGTGGCACTGTTTGAAAACTGCTGTTCAGAGGTGCCATCTCACCAACATAGAGGGTCTCTAGAAATCCTGCCAAGAAGAAAGGGGCAGAATCACTCCTGAGCAGTGTGCAGAACTGGGGCCTACTTACAAAAGAACGAAGGCTGTTATGGCAGCAAAAGGGTTCTTGACAAAGTATGAATGTGTTGGGCTTGAATACTTAATGCAAACATCAACTTTGGAGTTTTTCTTCTTCAGTTAAATATCTACAGAAAATGGTTTATTTAGAAATGTATTGTTACAGCACAAGAGTTCACATTAAAAAGAATGAATAAATAAACGTGGAAAAATCTTTTGTCATACAGAAAATTAGGATGACTTTTAAAGTGAATGAATACTTTTGCATGTCACTGTTTGTTTCTGAAAGGGCTTGGTGGTTATTATTTTTAACAGTATTTTCCCGTATTTCTGAAATATTCACGGGGCTGACGTGAGGTGCACATTCTGCTGGCTTTTTATTCAATCCTAGCTACATCCAGTATATGCTTGCAGTCAGCTACTTATTCATACAGCTTTTGCACACCAGCTTCTTATTCTAACAGCATGGCAAAATATTCTACAGCATGTACATTAATCAGAATCATTACAAACTGATCAATTATTTGAAAAAATAAATATTCCACATTTTGGTTCTGCACAGGTCAAAAATGTTAAACACAACTTTAATATAACAAAGGAATCTGTCTTGTCACAAAACTGTGAAAATTAAAGTGGCTGAACGTGATTTAACACTTTACAGTGCCCATGATAGCACAGTAAATCCTATTTATCAGATATTGGAGTGGAAATACGCAGGTACTCGTATCTGGCAGGGCAAAAATCGGCTGCATCTTAAAAAAAGCATATGCCTTGTCACAAAACTGTGAAAGGTAAGGTGGCCCAATATGATGTAACTCACATATACTGGTCCTAAATATGGAACATCTAGCTTTTCAAAGAATGGACACGATCATATCATGTCAAATAATATGCACGTTGCAGATGTGCAAGCAGTGGGGCATTGTGGTTAGGGCTTTGTCCTCTAAACCCTACATTTGTCGGTTCAAGTCCTGATAGTGACACTGTGTGACCATGAGCATGTCACTTCACCTGTCTAGGCGGCACGGTGCGGGATCGCTGGGCATCATAAATGTAACCAGTAGTAACTAAATGTTATACTGGATAAAGGCGTCAGTCGTAAATGTAGAATATTTTGCCTTTAGAATAAGTAACTAGTTTGCAAAAGCTGTGTGAAAAAGTACAGTCGCGGGTTGCAAGCGAGCATGTAGCTGGAAGCGAATAAAAAGAGGACCAAATACGTACTTAACTTCAGCTTTGTGTTCATTACACACTCAATGGCTGATTCTATTAAATAGTAATAATTACCACCAAGTCCTTTCCCAAACCTATCGTGTGGAAAAAAATACGCCGCTGTTTAAAGTAAGCCCAGATCCGTTTCCAGTCAGCTTCTCTACACGCTCCATGACACTACCGGCCCCTGAGTTCCTGTTTCTTGCCCCGCCCATTTCCACTGAAGATCACGTGAACAACCAATATAGTTCGCACGCAGAACCGATATAGTTCATACACAACATTCCGATAGTGTGCGTTCGCAAACCAGTATGTTTCATACGCAAAACCGATATAGTACACACATAAATCCAGCATGTTACTTTCACAAAGCCGACATAGTACGCACACATAAAACCGGTAGAAGACTGACGAGGACTCAATGTAGTGCATACACAAAACCAATAGCGTTCATATGCGAAACCGATATATTACCCACGTGAAACCAGTATATTGCATATGAAAAACCAGTGCTATACGTAAGCAAACCAGTAGTATACGAACACAAACCAATATAGTTGATACGCAAACCGATTGCATACGCACGCAAACCAATGCAATTCCCTCACAAACCGATAGCAAACGCACGTGAACCAGTAATAAAGTTCAATTCAATATAGTTCATATGCAAACCAGTGCTATGCATATACAAACGGATATAGTTCACGCACAAACCGATAATATACGGACACGAACCAATATGGTTCATATGAATGAAACCAGTATTGTTCGCACGCAAACCAATTAAGTATGCACGCAAACCGATAGTAATCATCCATAAACCAATAATGTTCATGCGTAAACCAATACTTTACGTACAAAAATATATGATTTTTGGCCTGTTTGGCCCCTCATAGTAATGCGGGCGCTGCATCGGTCTGTCGTGGTAAAAAAGAAGCTGAGCCGCAAGGCAAAGCTCTCAATTTACCAGTCGATCTATGTTCCTACCCTCACCTATGGTCATGAGCTATGGGTAGTGACCGAAAGAACGAGATTGCGAATACAAGCGGCTGAAATGAGTTTCCTCCGCAGGGTGTCTGGGCTTTCCCTTAAAGATAGGGTGAGAAGCTCAGTCATCCGGGAGGGGCTCAGAGTAGAGCCGCTGCTCCTCCGCATCGAGTGGAGTCAGATGAGGTGGCTCGGGCATCTGATCAGGATGCCTCCTGGACGCCTCCCTGGTGAGGTGTTCCGGGCACGTCTAACCGGGAAGAGGCCCCGAGGAAGACCCAGGACACGCTGGAGGGACTATGTCTCTCGACTGGCCTGGGAACACCTTGGGATTCTCCCGGAAGAGCTAGAAGAAGTGGCCGGGGAGAGGGAAGTCTGGGCATCTCTGCTTAAGCTGATGCCCCCGCGACCCGACCTCGGATAAGCGGGAGACAATGGATGGATAGATGGATGGACTATGCTAATGTACATAGTCTACACTTAAAGCGTGATTTATGCAAACAAAGGATGGAGCAGAAACAATTGACAAGCCACATAAATAGCACCACTAGCCAATAGGGTGATGGTCAACTAAAGACAGGGCAGTGTACTGGACAGGAAAAAAAGAGATGTGATCACGTTGTGAAATGAAAAGAGCAACTTTGGCAAAGCTCAAGGAACATTCAGAGCTTAATTGTTACTAAGCGTTGTTTATTTGCTGTTGACAGCTGGCTCTAGTATTGGTTATTAATTCCATTTCATCAACTTTTAGCCCCCAGTCTCAGAGCTGAAAACTACAAGGGGACCTCTTTGACCCCTCCCTAACTTTTAACTTAGTCACTTGACTCACAGCACTGGAAAAGGAATAAAAAAGTCAAAATATAATTAATTGATTCAGTTTGTCTTAAATATACATATATTTTTAAAGTAATGTTTTTCAAATGAGCTCCACTATCAATAGCAATAATTCTTCTAAATGAGTCAGCAAATTGTGCAGCATATCCTGATTTTCATTAACCAATTCAGTAAACTATATAAAAAAATTGAATCCTATAGCTAAATTATTTGTAAAAATGTACACTTTATTTGGATTGTATACAGATAATAGGTTAAATTTTAATAAAGAATTAGGCAAGCAGACCAGTTTGAAATATTTAACTTAAAGCTCCACTCTCCAGACTATCTCAACCTTTTGATATTTTCTGGTGTTCTTTTTGTTTGCAATTGTCTAAACAAACATGCCCTTCGCAATACTAGAAGATTGAAATGTATTGAACTGCATTAAAAGAGTGTTACAAGAAGGAATTCACTTTCACCTAGGCATGTTAATCTAAATGCAAAATTCTTGTACCTCGGTTATAAATTTAGATTCAATGTATGCCGTAATGGCAAACATGCTATGTGGCAGCGTCCAGTTTTCCATGGTCACTGAAACTAAATTTAGCTTTCAACACCACAATGTACAGCACCAAGAAAATTGTTACATTCTGGTGGTGCATCTGTTCTTTTTAATTTGACATTCAGTGCTGCAGAGCTTTCACCTCACAAACTGAAGGTGAAGTATTAACTTTATTAATACAGCATTCATTTTTTCTTTTAATATCTTAACACTATTTTAACTGATACAAAAATTTGTAGGAGTTTTCATATGTGCCAAAGTGAATAACGTTTACAATAATCCTGCCTCACAACAGTCATTTTGATATAATTTAATGTTATGTTTCCAATGATGTGTGATGCAGATTGAAGATTTGATGAATTGTTTCCAAATATGCTTCATAAATTTGAAAAAAATTATCCCCCTTTATTTTTTCCAGTGCTGTGCAAGTTAAAAATATAGGGAAACACATAGGTATATGCTGTTCATTGCTGTTGAGCTGCTGTGGTTAATGAGTAATCAGATGCTCATCTGACCACCCAGATGATAAACAAGACTGTTTTGTATATCATGTACACATGTATAATGTGTGCTCAGCTGCACTCAGTTTTTTTTAAGACAGAAAATTGGGCATGGACAGATTAGTAAAAAGATAAATTCAGAGCTACAATGAAAAATGTAAAAGGAATTTGGTTAAAGAGATATTAAAATTTTTTCCTTTGTAAGCAAAATTGTTGCAGTTACAGGATCCCCATGAAAAATGTCCTGTTAGTGAGAATTGAAATGGATGTTTAGTTTTTAGATTGATAGAGTCTTAAATATTCTGGTTGTGTGAAAATGTAAGTAAGGGGATCCTTTCAATGAGGTGAAGGATGTCCATCCATCCATTATCCAACCCGCTATATCCTAACTACAGGGTCACGGGGGTCTGCTGGAGCCAGTCCCAGCCAACACAGGGTGCAAGGCAGGAAACAAACCTTGGGTAGGGCACCAGCCCACCGCAGGGCACACACACACACCAAGCACACACTAGGGACAATTTAGAATCACCAATGCACCTAACCTGCATGTCTTTGGACTGTGGGAGGAAACTGGAGTACCCGGAGGAAACGGTGAAGTATGTGCCACAGCATAATGAGTGGTATTAGCACATCTTGAATAGATGAAGGTACAGACCAAATCAGTTATCTTTATGTGTTCAATTGACAAGCATTTTCATAAGCAAAGTTCGCTGATCTTTGTGAATATGCTTTGTGTCCTCTATGTAAGAATATATATATCATTAAGGTGATCCAAAAACACTAACAGATTCAAGTTCTACACAAGGCTAGTTTTACTATTTATCACATCCATATATCAAAAACACATAGGTTTAATGAAAAAAAAAACATTTAGAGGTCACTCCATTTGGCAGCTTTAATGTCATCTGAACTTAACAGCAAACAGCTGATCTACACTTGTAAGTCTACAGCAGTGTTTCCCAAACTTGGTCCTGGAGACCCCCTGTGGCTGCAGGTTTTTGTTCCAACCAGCTTCTGTTTTTAATTGAACTCCTGGGCTAGTTAAGTGAAATGTTATTTCCCAAGTTCTGTGTTTAGGGAACAATATAGAAATTAGAAAATTAAGTTTGCTAAATATATATATATATATATTAAAATGTACCAAGCAGTTATATAGGAATAATGTATTTTTTTTAACAGTATTTTCATCTTGATTTTCATTTTACTTTTCTAGGTTTTCTAATTGTTTAATTAATCCATTATTTACTAATTAGTGGGTCTGACTCTAAAGTAGTTGCAGCCTTTGATCATTCAGTGTTGTTTGCCTTGGTGTCTGATCTGCTCGTTTTTAATTGTCATTATTAAGATACAATGAAAGGGGAAAAACCGCATAGAGAAAGGGCAAAGTATAATGAAATCAACAAAAGAGAGTTAAACATTTAAATACATAGCAAAATCAGAAATATTTCTAAATGTCTTATAAATGTAAAAATCATGCTGCTATGCTTTTCTGAATGTCAAATAAAAAAATATATATATATCAGCTAATTAAATGAGATCAGTATTATCAGGTGTTGTCACTGATTACAAATCTGGTTGGAACAAAAACCTGCAGCCACAGGGGGTCCCTAGGACCAAGTTTGGGAAACACTGGTCTACAGCATTAGGTATGTCTTTGATGAAGTTGGAACATTTTTGCAAAGGTTTGCACCCATTCGAAGAATAAACCGTTTCTGTTCCTCATCCTTTGTCAGTATGTTGTCTTACTTTCAGTTGCATCATTCACTACTGTCGCATGTTCTAAAAGTTTTCAAAATTCGTTGAAGATTGAATTATTTGTCCACTTCTGTGGTGGTTCCTTGAGAAACGACTGAGACCTTTGTTTCCCTTTTTCCTTAAGGACGTGAAAGAAGAACATTGTTCTTTCTGTTATCAGATCCTCCAACTTCCTCTGTTCAGATTCATTCATCCACTGCAGGCTTTGCATCATCTTCTCATTTGTTTCAGCTGAGACACTGTCATCAAAAAGTGCTAAAACAGAAACTCTTACTTACTACAAGAATGTTCTGGAAGCTTCTACTTACTCCAAGAATATTCTGGGAGCCCCACCTTAGTACTAGAATGTTCTAGCTTTTTTATTGTTTACTAATAACTTAGCCAGATTAGAACCTCATACAAGAGTATGTAGGTAGTAGCAACACAAATAAAATGTTCAGAATAGAGCAAGCGCTAAATATTTCACAATCAGATTGAAATTACACACGTAGGCAAGTTATCCCTAATGGACAAAAATAAACCTTGTGGAGAAATAATTCTACAAATATCAACAGTTTAAACTGCTTTGTGGACCACCCTAACGTATCATGTCTTTTAATTTTACATTATTCTATCTATAATGTATCTTGCAATAAATGGCTCTTTGCTTTAGTGTAGGAGACCTACAAACACCTCCAATATTAATTTGATTGATTTTATTATTAGTAAATTGTATTTGAAAGAGCTTTCTGTGGAGAACTAAATTTGGGAAAAATGTGTGTGACATAAATGTAATAGTAGTAAGAATATATTAGCTCTTCTATATAAATTATACAAAGATACTGTACAAATTACAATTAACATCCCATGAAAATACAAGTCAGTAGTAACTGCATCTTTCCATTTGACCAACATACACAATGACCATTAGGATATTAGAAAGATTTAGACAAGAACGGGCCATTCAGCCCAACAAAGCTCACCAGTCCTATCCACATACTGTAATTCCTCCAAAATAACATCAGTGCACAGTTATGTAGTTTGCTCTTCAATTTATATCCTTCATGAGAATTTGTTATCAGGTAGCACATAGGATATTGTAGCATTGCTATGGGGAAAGGATTACAATCCACATTTAGAACAATTAAGTAATTTTCTCACTTAGTTACAATGCCCCTGCACAGTCAACTAATACATAGTGTATTTAATGCAGAATTTAGTCATTTAAATCTTCTATTTATGGGCTTGGCTATCCCAGTTCTTGCATTTCTGTCCAGAAGTTCTTTTAAGATGCTGCCATAATGATCATTACTAGAACAAAGAAGTTCTATTGCATTACTTCACGACTTTCTAAATTAGTTTCAGTTTAATTTGACAACCAATTATAAAATCTATTCTTTAATTTATTGCTGTTTAAATTTTTGACCACCATCCCCCCTTCTAAAAGGTTAGTGATGCACCTTTCATTATATCTTGGACAAATTCTATTAGAAAGCTGAGTTCTCCCAGGACAAATCAATCCTGATTTAGGAATTCTCCTATAGCCTTGGGTAAGGTGTGAACATCATGGAATGTCCATCACCTGATTCTGGTTCTATACTTAAACTGTGGATTTTTTTAGATGATAGAAATACACAATTGTTTCCATAACTCTGACAAAAGGATTTTAACTATACTTTTTAACCTAAAGTATTGACCTGTTAAGTAATGTTTTTCGTTACGTTTGTGTTTATGTGTGCTCATGTAAGGTTATGTACTTTGTAAAGCTGCATTGTATTTGCAAATCAGTGTAGTCATTGTCAGTCTGGTGTAAGACTTTAAATGTGTGGAGGCAAATGTCATTGCAGGCTTATTTGTACCTTGCAGCACTGAGAGAAATCAACCAACATGCATAGACAACCATTCGATCTGTTCCTGCCCCCACTGCCCATCACATGGTGATCCATGGGGCGCCACTGAGCCTCCACCCCTTCAACTCCCGCTGCCTTCCCGGAATTACACAGGGAGTCCTCTGGTGTATTGTGGTTGCTCCTGCTCCCTGGCTTCTCAGCAGGAGCAACCTTCAGCCCTCTCTTGAGCGCTGGCCACAAGCTCATCTCCCTGGGGCTCCAGTCCCATCTGCCTGCGTCTTTTCTGTCTCCCTCATGCTCCTGCCCTTCTTTCTCCCGTCTTTCAATCTACGCTCTTTTTTTCTTTTGGATCTTTTTTTTTAGTCTCAGTTTATTTCACCCTTCTGTCCCATGCAGGCTCCTTTATTTTCTGCTGCCTAACTGGGTATGGTTGCGAGGAGCCGCTCCCTCAGCAGCGTCAATGAGATGCCTGACTGATCCGACCATCTCTGCACATGTGGCCCAATTAATTCCCCAGTTAACCATTGAGCGAAACGCACTTACTTACACCTGCACCTGATTGGACCCTGCACCTTCTCGGGGCATGATTATTTATTCAAAATTGGACATTACCTTCTTAGCCACTGACCTGCAATACCACAATAATACAAAAAAAATTTTTACAAAAAAGAATTTTTTGTATTCTGCAAAAATGTATTGATATTTTTACCAGTAAAACTTACAATACAATGACAATAATATCTTTGTATATAGTACACTACCGTGGCTGTTCGTTTGTCTGTCCAGGATTTTAAATCACCTATAGCTCACAAACTGTTTGACCTATTCACCTGAAATATGGTACACATATACTACGTGACGTCTACTATCCACTTTCAGTGTGACAACTGACCTCCTCTTTTTATTTTATTTTATTGTAGAATCAACTCTCGGCAGCGGCCAGCAGGGCGGCCATGTGGTGCATGTGTAAGGGCGCCGTTCTCATTCCCAACCACCTTCACCATCAGTTCCCCTATCTCTTTATATCTTAAATCATTCTTGAGGCAGATTGAAGACTTAAGTGCCAGCTCAAGTAAAAATTAAAGAAAACGTACTAAGTAATTGCAACACAAACACTGACAATCAGTTTTAACGCGAAAAGATGCCGACGAAAGAAGAGAGGAAGCAGGCAACTAGGGTGGAGAAAAGAAGAGCTGCTCAGGAAGCAACAAGCGCATCAACCTCTGAGTAAACGAATGCTAAGCATACAGAGAAAGATAGAGGAAAACTAGGAATGCTCAAGTCAAGTATATTCACAGCACGTTATCGTGCAGTGCGCCATTACTGGTTAATAATAATAATAACTAGGAAACACAACCTTTGATCCTCAAAGAAAGGTGGACCATAAACTTCAAACACAAAACACATCACTCCGGGTCACTCTGCTGAGGGTGTTGCCACTGTTGTCATGCCAATTTGTCAGCCTGTGCAATGTGCTTCAGTGCCATCAGATGTCACTGCAGCTGTTTTCCAGACAGCCATGCTGCATTACCCATGTCATGAGACATTGTCACCAGTCACTTTACAAAGGACCTAAAGCCCGATATTAGGAGGAAGCCTGCAAATCCAATTCTTTGGTCATTTATGCTCTTCTGTTGGACTTAGAGTATATGGCTTGCATTTGTGATGAAAATTATTAGTGATTCCATACAATGTACTTCACTGTCAGCAGAGTTCACCAAGGTTCTTTTTCAGTCCAATACTGCATGGCAACACTGCTGTTCTTCTCTTGTCATCTAGGACATGGTGCCACTTATCGCAAGAAGGACCAAAAGCCCAATTACATGCCCGAGCCAACATGCACCAATTCTGTTACACGTATCATGTTGATCTTCAAGACTCAGTGGTTCTTGAGATTTAGTGCAACAGACAACCATTAGCATTATATATAAATTATATATATAAATTATATATAAATAATAGGACTCAGTACTGTATATTACTACCACGTGTCTGTATACACTCCTGACAATGTCTGGGCATGCTCCTGATGAGATGGCGGAAGGTGTCCTGGAGAATCTCTTCCCAGACCAGAATACAGGCATCAGTAAGCTCCTGAATCAGTGCCTTTGCTATCCAGGAACTATCTATTCAATCTGGTCACATGAGGTCGGGCATTGTCCTGCACCAGTCGGAACCCAGGGCCCACTGTACCAGTGTAAGGTCTGACAATGGCTTTGAATCATTCTGGTACCTAACAGCAGCCTTGGTACTGTAGACTAGTATGTGGAAGTCTGTGAGACCCTCCAAGGTATGCCTCCCCAGACTATCACTGTCCCGCCACCAAACCAGTCATGCTGTATGATGTTGCAGGCAGCATAATGTTCACCACTGTGTCTCCAGACTCTTTTACATCTGTCACATGTGCTCAGTGTAAACCTCCTCTCATTAGTGAAGAGAAGGGGGCACCAACTGAGTATTCTCTGGCCAATAATTGCTCCAATAACCAATTTTAAAAATAATTTTCTTGGGTGTCTTAAACTTTTTGCACAGTAGTGTTTATGGAAATTATACTCCTGGTCTTGACCTTGCACACACACTACCAAGACTGTAGTGTGTTTGAAGCCCTTGGCAGACACATAATTACAGTAAGAGACTAACAAACAAGCAGTTTTCATTTAAAACAACACCTCTGTATAGTGAACACCTTTCCAAAACAGGCAAGTATAACTGTTAGCATGTATTTTTTTTTAAATGATATAGTTTTTAAACAGACTATCCTCAAGTGAACCCAATCACAAGATTTAGATTCCAATCTAAAATATTTTAGAGAAAAATATAGCAGAACGACTATAATAATAGAATATACATCTGTCAAGAATAGCAACAATAACAAATTATTGTTATTTGGCTGATGCCTTTATCCAACATTTATTTAACATCTGAAAGATACAACTGGTTATGTTTCTTTTGTTTTTTTAATATGAGCACATGTCATGAAGTGATACATCAAATGACAAATCATGAAGTGACTTTCTCATGCTCACACAGTGTCAGTAGCAGAATTTGAACACCCAACCTTAGGGTTTGAAGATCTAAAACCTTAACCACAACAACGCACTGCCTATCAAAAAAAGTATGCAGTTATCGCTTTAAAGAATATACTCAAAGCAAATTATCCATCCATCCATCCATTTTCTTCCGCTTATCCGAGGTCGGGTCGCGGGGGCAGCAGCTTGAGCAGAGATGCCCAGACTTCCCTCTTACCGGCCACTTCTTCTAGCTCTTCTGGGAGAATCCCGAGGCGTTCCCAGGCCAGCTGGGAGACATAGTCCCTCCAGCGTGTTCTGGGTCTTCCCCGGGGCCTCCTCCCGGTTGGACGTGCCTGGAACACCTCACCAGGGAGGCGTCCAGGAGGCATCCTAATCAGATACCCGAGCCACCTCATCTGACTCCTCTCGATGCGGAGGAGCAGCGGCTCTACTCTGAGCCCCTCCCGGATGACTGAGCTTCTCACCCTATCTTTAAGGGAGAGCCCAGACACCCTGCGGAGGAAACTCATTTCAGCCGCTTGTATTCGCGATCTCGATCTTTCGGTCACTACCCACAGCTCATGACCATAGGTGAGGGTAGGAACATAGATCGACTGGTAAATTGAGAGCTTTGCCTTATGGCTCAGCTCCTTTTTCACCACAACAGAACGATGCAGAGTCCGCATCATTGTGGACACTGCACCAATCCGCCTGTCGATCTCATGCTCCATTCTTCCCTCACTCGTGAACAAGACCCCGAGATACTTGAACTCCTCCACTTGAGGCAGGATCTCGCTCCCAACCCTGAGAGGACACTCCACCCTTTTCCGGCTGAGGACCATGGTCTCGGATTTGGAGGTGCTTATTCCCATCCCAGCCGCTTCACACTCAGCTGCGAACCGATCCAGAGAGAGCTGAAGATCACGGCCTGATGAAGCAAACAGGACAACATCATCTGCAAAAAGCAGTGACCCAATCCTGAGTCCACCAAACCGGACCCCCTCAACACCCTGGCTGCGCCTAGAAGTTCTGTCCATAAAAGTTATGAACAGAATCAGTGACAAAGGGCAGCCCTGGCGGAGTCCAACTCTCACTGGAAACGGGTTCGACTTACTGCCGGCAATGCGGACCAAGCTCTGACACTGGTTGTACAGGGACCGAACAGCCCTTATCAGGGGGTCCGGTACCCCATACTCCCAGAGCACCCCCCCACAGGATTCCCCGAGAGACACGGTCGAACGCCTTTTCCAAGTCCACAAAACACATGTAGACTGGTTGGGCGAACTCCCATGCACCCTCCAGGACTCTGCTAAGGGTGTAGAGCTGGTCCACTGTTCCGCGACCAGGACGAAAATCACACTGTTCCTCCTGAATCCAAGGTTCGACTATTTGACGGACCCTCCTCTCCAGAACCCCCGAATAGACTTTTCCAGGGAGGCTGAGGAGTATGATCCCTCTGTAGTTGGAATACACCCTCCGATCCCCTTTCTTAAAGAGGGGGACCACCACCCCGGTCTGCCTATCCAGAGGCACCGTCCCTGATGTCCATGCGATGTTGCAGAGACGTGTCAACCAAGACAGCCCTACAACATCCAGAGCCTTGAGGAACTCCGGGCGTATCTCATCCACCCCCCGGGGCTCTGCCACCAAGGAGTTTTTTGACCACCTCGGTGACCTCAGTCACAGACATGGGGAAGCCCACCTCCGAGTCCCCAGGCTCTGCTTCCTCATTGGAAGGCATGTTAGTGAGATTGAGGAGGTCTTCGAAGTACTCCCCCCACCGACCCACAACGTCCCGAGTCGAGGTCAGCAGCGCACCATCCCCACCATATACAGTGTTGACACTGCACTGCTTCCCCCTCCTGAGACACCGGACGGTGGACCAGAATCTCCTCGAAGCCGTCCGAAAGTCGTTCTCCATGGCCTCCCCAAACTCCTCCCATGCCCGAGTTTTTGCCTCAGCAACCATCGAAGCCGCATTCCACTTGGCCTGCCGGTACCTATTAGCTGCCTCCAGAGTCCCACAGGACAAAAGGGACTGGTAGGACTCCTTCTTCAGCTTGACAGCATCCCTCACCGCTGGTGTCCACCAACGGGTTCGGGGATTGCCGCCACGACAGGCACCGACCATCTTACGGCCACAGCTCCGGTCAGCCGCCTCAACAATAGAGGCACGGAACATGGCCCATTCGGACTCAATGTCCCCCACTCCTCCTCGAACCGCCACCTTATCATGGTGGAGGGGTTTGCGTGTCCCAATGATCCTAGGAGCTCTGTTGTCCGGGGCTTTATGCCCCTGGTAGGGCCACCCAAGGCAAATTGGTCCTAGGTGAGGGATGAGACAAACCTCCTATGATGACTAAAAACTTTGGATGGCGTTTTCCCTTGCCCGGACGCGGGTCACTGGGGCCCCTCTCTGAAGCCAGGCCTGGAGGTGGGGCTCGATGCCGAGCACCTGGTGGCCAGACTTGCACCCATGGGGCTCGGCTGGGCACAGCCCGAAGAGGCAACGTGGGTCCCCCTTCCCATGGGCTAACCACCTATGGGAAGGGCCAAGGAGGTCGGGTGCAGTGTGAGTTGGGTGGTGGCCGAAGGCAGGGACCTTGGCGGTCTGATCCTCGGCTACAGAAGCTGGCTCTTGGGACGTGGAATGTCACCTCTCTGAAGGGGAAGGAGCCTGAGCTTGTGCGCGAGGTTGAGAGGTTCCGGCTAGATATAGTCGGGCTCACCTCGACGCACAGCTTGGACTCTGGAACCAATCTCCTTGAGAGGGGCTGGACTCTGTACAAAGCAAATTAAAGAAATTAAAAAGCCAAATCCTCCAAAACTTGATAAAATTAGTATTCCAAACAATGCCATATAGCCCCAGCCTCCTTAGGACATACTGTATATTTTTGACTGTCCTAAACTAAGACCTTTTTGAACCAATATTTTGTCTTACCTATCAGTTAGTGTCAGATTTACAATATTCCTAAATAGATCAGATAGAATTAAGACAAAAAAGCTCACAGTAATTCTCTATTCTGCTTTGATAGTACATTAACTAATTGTGTTCAGTTGAAAGAATCCTAATATATCCTCAGTAATTCAAAAGGTTAACAGTACCTTACATTAACTAAAACTGGAACACATATTCTTTATATAGAACTGAGCTTCTTTAGAATCTAGCAAGAATACATTTATGCCACTCTTAAATAAGTCTGCAGGGCTACTAATAAACTTCCTGTTTAATTCCTGTTTTAATGAGAAAATATAACATATTGGGCTTTTTGATATAAATTAGCTCAAAACACGGATAAAAATTGAGTTTTTAGTGTTGCTTAAGATTAATGAATATTTTCACTTAATGTGAATTACTGGAATAATTGTATATTTAACTGTACAGATTTTAAATCTTTTTTTACAGCAACACATATTTAATTGATGTATTATAACTTTCTATTCTAATGAATACACCTTGAAATAAAACTTCATTAAAAAGTATGATTGGTCTCCTTATAATGACATTCAGTTTATTAGTGTTTTCTGAAGATGTGAACATAACAGATTAATGGCAGATGTAACTGGTCTGCAGACTTATGCTTTTGAATTTGTGTAGAACTATTTAACAGCTGCAGTTTCTTTATTTACCAGACATCACAAAAATAATGGAATTTATTCTTGCATGCAGTTAAGAAACTTTAAATGAATACTAATGTCAAAATGAGGGGTGGACCTTGCTCAGGATAAGTGGATTAAGAAAAAGGATGGACGGAGGGATGTAAAAAAAAACAGTGCATTAGACTTAAACCATACATAAAAGGATAAATTCAGATTTTTCAAGTCAGCGTTCCTGTATTTTTTCCTAGTAATGGTAGATGTTAATTCCCTATCGCAAACTGTATTCTTAAGTGAAGTATTTTTTATAAATTAAAAAAATCAGTATATGTGATGTAAAATGGAGTCCAAATGTAAAAACTTACAGACTATAACTTTTTCAAAACAAACTTATCAAATATATCTTTTTCAAAACATATCTTTCATGTTTCAGATGTATGTTTATGACAATAAAAAATAATACTTTATCAGATATTCTTGATAGCAATTTTTTTTTTGAGATAAGGTTATGTTCCTGTTCTTATCATAAAACTTTACTCTTGTCCAAGGTTGTTTATTTCAATATTGCCTTTCTACTAAAATACTTTGAAAACACTTTACTGTATCTGGGATGAGAAAAGAAAATCAAGTGTTTACCTTTTTATCAACCCCATTATATTCATTGAAATGCCACACAGTTATGGTTTGTAGATCTTAAATTTGATATGAAGAACTCAACTGAAGCCCTACATGAAGCTGATCAGTTTGTGCAACTCACTTTCCAAGGGCAACTTCTTGCAGCCTAAGAGAAAATAAAAGTGTTCCTGGTTGCCTGTTTCTGGAGCCCACTACAGTTCACATCTTCACGCAGGCGAAACATTTTACTGTAGCTGCAAGTGGAATGGGGAGAAAAATAAAATCATATAGTGTAGTACTAGCAGAGGAGATGTTGTTTACTAGCAAAGTGAATACTGTAAAGACAAGTAGCTTTTATGGAGGGCACTCATTAGTTCTGATACTTCACAGGTTTAATGTATTGGGTTTAAATTTAATCCCAGTTGTGTTGCGTTGCGTGAGAGTGATAGTGTAGATGGGTATATGGGAGGGAGGGTATAAAATGGTAACTTCTTTGTCTAAATTATGAGGAACCTCTTGTCCTAAGCCCTCAAAATCATTCTCAAAAGACCAACAGTAATTACAGCATGTGTGATACAGTTTAAATGAACCACATCTCTGGGGTGAAAGAGTGTCACAGAGGGAGATAAGAAATGATGTGAAGAACACAACCAGGCTTCTTTTAAAATGGCAAAATCTAATAATAAAAAAAATTCTAAAAATAACATGTATATACTTTTTTACAATATGTATGCAATCTTAAGATCTGTACTAATGAACATGGCTTCAAAATGGACATACTAGGTAAGCTTTAAGATTTTATTGTCACACTGGACAAGTACACTCTAGAAGATAACTGAAACTGAAAGAACACGCATAGTATATTTAAAAACTAATAAAAAATATGAACACAGCCAGTTGAAAAAATATCTTCGACTTGAAAAAAATCAAACTAATTCCATTGTGTCCACATTACATAAATTAAGGAACAAGATAAATGGCTGAGCACAGTATTGCATAAAATGCACACTAGCCAGTAGTCCTAGTTTTCAGCTGGCATACTGGTTAACACTATGCACCTCAACCCCCGAGTTTGTTTGTTCAGATCCTAAAACTGATGTTGTATGATCATGAGCAACTCACTTTATCTGCCTGTACTCCAACATAATGGATAAACATTAACCAATTTCATCTCAAATGTTGTAAGTTTCCTTGGATAAAGGTGGCAGCCAAATAAATAAATGTAAATGGGCATCAATGTCAGATGGGGTGCAAAAAGAGCAGAAGCTAAAATTCAACAACTGTAAGCTTGTTTATTGAAGAGTATCTACTCAGGAAATAAAAAGGAGCTAACCATCCATGTGATCCATCCACAGCAACAAAGATCAATAGGGCATGTCCAGAGTTGCTGTAGATTAACCAACAGAACCTTCTCCTAAAGAAGAAATGTAACAGCATCATCTAAGCAGTGGAATAAAATATTACTTACTCCAGCAAGACATCAGTGCTGGACACAGCTACCAGAAATCTGAAGACAACGTTGTCTGTATCCTGAATTCAACAACAAGCCATTTATTTAAAGGTGCTCAGGACATGACTGGGCAAGGAGAAATGAACTTTAATGGGTTTTCTTACATGCTTTGAAGCTTGGTTTCTCCATAACTATTAGCAAGACTGTGTGATCATAGCCATTGTACCAGAAACTGATGAGCAGTGAATACCTTTTAATTAAAGTTTCATAAAATATGTAAAACAACAGGAAACCGCACTAAGTACATAATATATGAGACACTATTATTATTATATTATTATTATTATTATATTATTATACCCATTTCAAATAAATTGTGTTCTTTATTTGTAGACTCCAAAACTTAAAATAAAATGCAAAAGTTTGAATATGGTTTTGGAGTTTCAAGTAATTCCAGCAGGGTTATTTCAATAATTGAGTAGAAGTGGAAAAAACAACATGTTAATAAAATGAGATTCTTCTAAATTAATTTTTAATGAAAAAAGGACAAAACAGAAATAATATTCCAGTGTTTAGGAGCTGATGGTAAAAGGATGTTGAGAACAGATTTTGTGTTTGTCAAGAAAAACAATGTGCCCTAACAGTATCTTTTGCAGCCTGCATTATATTTAGATAATAGGGTGTTAATTGTAGAAATGGATAAAAAAAACAAGAATAATATTGTATAAGATGAGACCTGATATGGAAACTAAAAATAAATATCTAGGAATAGAATAAAATAGTGCAATAAAAGAGCATAAAGATGAATCCAAATATTAGTATATGATAAGGGAATTGTTTCCAAGGAGGATGTATTGTTTAGAATAAGGATGAAAATCAGAAAGATGGAGAAAGCAATTGAATGGGGAAAAAAGTTAATGATTGAAAGTGTCTTAACAAAAATGCAAATAATAATTGTAAAGAAACAAGAGGAGATGTTATTTTATGAAATGAAATGAAAACGTGAAATCAACAAAGACAGTGAAGGAGGTTGAAAGTGTTTTAATTTTCCTTTAAGCATTTTGGATTTATTGTTCATTTTGAAAAGTGTCCTTGTAGTGGTGCAGTCCATGAAAGACTTTGTATAAAATAAATGTTTTTTGATTGGCTCTTTACATGATTAAAGAAGTAATGGAAGAACACCTAAAGTAAATGTTGAGGGAGATTAAAGATCTCCACAGTGTAATACCTTACCAACTAAATTTTGTCTGACCTTTTTGAAGGTGAAGAAAGACTATGAGATGTTTAGGAAATACTGTGAAAAGGAATGCTTTGATCCATGAAATTGGGAATAATACATTTCTAGTGACAAAATTAAAAAGAAATGGAAATAAACATCCTGTGACCATTTACTGTTTTCAAAACTATGAAATTTTAGTTAAATAGAAGCTAACAGAATAGTACAAAATACTATGTGGTGTGTGCTGTAAAAAAGAAGAAAAAATTGTTTATTAAGAGATATTACAAGTTATGAGAAAGAAAGAAAATATTTTTTTAATTTTGAATTGAACTTTATTAATCATACTCAACAAGTCATTTACAATAACAAAGGTAAAGCAAACAAAGAGAACCCCAACTCACCCCAAAAAACAATACTTAATTCATATGTCAAATGAGAAAAATCAATTAATTATCTTCAAATTTACAAATTGCCTCATAAACTCACCATTTTTCCTCATAGGAATTCACATTTGCATTATCATTATATAGAATTTATGTTCCAAAAACACCCTTACTTTTATAAGTCTGTGAAATGTTTTTATTACGTCACATTCTTTATTTGACTTCACTTTCCCTTTTCTAGATTTATAAATGAGGAAATTACCAATCATACTTTCAACTTGATTATTCTTATTTCCATTAATACCATATACAATCATTAAAAAGCAAGTTAAGAACACTAAAAACAGAGGTAAGAACATTTAAAATGGTCTCTCTCTCTCTTTCAACAGAAAGGACATATGTCCATGACTGAAGGATCAAGCAGTGAGATATAGGAATTAACAACGATGATGCCATGCAGCACACACCATTGCAAATCGCCAGTTCTTTTGTTCAATGGTGGTCTATATAAGTTCCGCCAAGCTGGCCCCGGTGTCTCTGCTCCCCCAAGTCTGTTCCTCCAGGGTGTCTCTGGTATTGTACTCAGTAGTTCCCGGTGACACACCAGCACACAGTCTGTACAGCTCTTTCCCCACAGCACTGTTTAATGAAGTAGGTCTATACTGTAGATGGGAGTGCATACGTGACTTCAGTATCCTCAGGTTACAAACCAGCCGATACCACAGTCACATCAAGCAAAGCCTTCACTGGACTCAGGTTCATCTCTCCCACTGAGGAAATTCCCAATAAGACATATTGCTTTAGCTGGGAGGTTGGCATGGATCTTTTGCAGCAGCTGGTTAGCTTGCCTCAGTGAATGAAGTCTCAACACCTCTGCCATCTTCTCAGTGTTGTACCAGCAGTGCTTTTCCAGATCTATTAGGTGGTGGACCTGGATCATTGTAGAGTTCCTTAATAATAATTGGACTCTTACAGGCTGTTTGACGTTGAGGTCCAGGATTGGGTATTCAAGAGCCCACAAGACACTGGCAGACCTCCAGTCGACACGATGCTCAAGAAGATTCCAAGCTCTGAGTAGAAAAACAGAAGGCCAGAAGTTGACAGCTGTCTATTGTCCATTCCAGAAAAAAATCAGGAGTTCTCTTTGAATGCTAAATAAAAGTTCAAGAGGGGGTTCAAGACATATCAATTTATGCCACATGGCTGAGGCTACTAAGGTATCAAAGTCTTTCCTCTGTATGAGAGCCATTTCCAACCTCTCAAACAACTTTTCATGTTGTCCAGCAGTCCTTCCCAGTTCTTTTTCTCAAGTGCCTCTTCTCCAAGGTAAATGCCAAGATATTTCAAGCTTCCTTTCGTCCACTGGAGTTCCAAAGGCAATTTAGATGGGATCTCACTCCATTACCCCAATAAAAACTGCTGAGCTTATCTTCCAGTTTACCCTTGCCGATGACACCCACTGAAAGTTTTCTAAAACAGACACCATGCCATCAACATCTGTTTGGCTATCATAATGTCATCAACATATGCCACTGTCCGAAATGGCAAGGAGCAGCCTAGAACAGTCAAACCTCCCACTAGTCTTTTTAATACCCTTAACAAGGATTCAATAGCCGTGGAATACAACATACCTGACAAAGAACAGCCCAATCTAATCCCCCAATCTACTCTAAACGGAGCACTAAGACCACCATTCATCTCCAGAACACTTTGAATGTCACTGTAGAGCACCTTTACCATTGAAACAAACCCAGATTTAAACCCAAAGGCTTCAAGAACCTCCCACAGATAGTCATGATCCATCCTATCAAATGTTTTCTCCTGATCAAGGGAAATGAGCCCAACCTTCAGACCAAGAAGCCTAGATATATGCACAATATCTCTGTATGGATCTATTGGGTACACAATAGGTCTGATCGGGATGAATCAGAGAGGTCATCACTTCTCTCAGTCTAATTGCCAGAGCTTTAGAAATGATTTCATAGTCTGTGCAAAGCAGTGCCACGGGCCTCCAGTTCTTTATGTCACTTAAGTCTCCATATTTGGACAAAAGAGTGACCACTGCTCTGCGATAACTTATGGGCATCACTCCCATGTCCACACTCTCCCAGAATACAGCTAAGAGGTCAGGTCCCAAAACATCACCGAATGTTTGATAAAATTTGACTGGAATTCCATTAATTCCTGGAGCCTTCTCTTTACTTAAACTCTCCATGGCAACAGTCATCTCCTGAAGAGATACAGTATATCTTTGTTTAATTCGGGTAGAAGTTCCTGGGGAACTTTTGGCAAATCTTCAAAAAACGGAGAACTTTCTGTAGACTTCCCCGGCAACTCTTTAGCTAAGAGCTCAGAATAATAGTTCACTGGCCTTGAACAAATCAGACCCGTTTCTCTCAGTTCTTGGCCTTCTTGTGATGTTAAACAGTGGATCATTTGGCTCTGACCCCGTTTCCTTTCCAGTCCAAAAAAGTATTTAGTGGGTGCATCTGACTCTGTTTCTGACTGAAAACGGGAACGGGCCAGTGCTCCTTGGACTTCATAATCCAGCAGATCAGACAATGCCATCTTCTTCCTCCTTAACTCTTTCAGTCCATCTTCAGAAGAGGCAGAAGCCATGTTTTGCTGGAGCTCTGCAATCTCTTACTCTAAAAGAACCATTGTTGTATTTATGTTAACATTCAAAGTGTACTGTTGACAGAACTGGCAAATTTGCACTTTTCCTATGTCCCACCATTGCCTCAGAGATGAAAAATGTCCTACTTTCCTCTTCCAATGTGCCCAGAAAAAGATAAAACTGTTTTTGAAATGCAGGTCATATAAAGGTTGGGTGTAAAAATGCCAATGGGAGCTTTTATGCTGTAAATTAGTCAATAAAAATCAATAATAACTATACTATGATCAGAAAGGACCATGGGGGTTAAAAAGCAGGAACTAACAAGACTAAAATGATGTTTAAAAGTATACAGCCTATCCAGTCTGGCCAGAGAGAGAGAGAGACGCCCCTAACACGTGCCCATGTATATTATCTGGTGCCCCCATTCATCACTCTCCACACCTCCTGCATCTCATACTGTTCACATAGGAGGCACAGTGCCCAAGCAGACAGCGGGTGAGGCTCCAAATGATTCCTGTGTAATTTATCATTTAATGTACAGTTAAAATCCCCCCAAAATCACATGATCTTCGCTAGTTAATTGTAATAATGTGCTGTTCAACAGTGAAAAGCATTTCAGTCTTTCTTTTCCATCATTGGTGCAAAGAAGTATATAAAAACTAACTAACAATTTTCAAATTTAATTTTAGCTAATAGCAGGTGTCCCTTTGCCACCTTAGTTGTTGACACAGTGTCAGGATTTAAATGTTTACCAAGGAGGATCGCCACCCCACCACACCGATCCGTGTCATGGCTAAAATACACGTCCCAGCCCCAGGTCCTCATCCATTGACACTCTCAACTGGCATCACGGTGCATCTCCTGTGGAAAAGCCACTGCCACTTCTGCCTCAGGAACACACACAGCAAATCCCTCTTTGCCTCATCCCTGCACCCATTAACATTGAATGTCCCAGCCCAAAGCTAGTCCATTGTAGTTGGAGAGAAAGAAACACTCAGAAGACAACAAACAATCGGAGAGAAAGAGTAATGACTGACAGCTTCATCATGCGTCCTTATTAACTAACAAAGCCCTCAGTTTTGTGAAAACATCAGTTCCCATGCGCCTTTTCAAAAGTGATTTTACTGAACTGATGAGATCAACATCAGGAAAAAAAAATATTGGATTATAACACTGCTTTCTGGAGCCGAGACGTCTTCCAACTCCAGCACTATCTCCCATTGAGGTCCCAAGGGGTCTTGTTGAGCTGGACATTTCTTTGCTACAGTCTCTGACTCACTTCAGTGCAATGCAACTTTAAACCCCTCATCTTGCTCTGTAGACACCATGTCCACCTCACCCCTCACGCTCTCTACAGCCGACAAGCCAGCTTCCACATCTGAACTTGCTATTTCAATGTCAGTACTAGCTACCAAGACTTCTCCAGTAGCTTTTTCCTGCTGTTCTAACGCTTTCACATTAATCAGTTTCCCCCTGGCCTTCCTTCCAATCCCTAGCCTGCGTGCTCCCTTCACCACTGTCTTTACCTTTCTCAGATAAGTTGGCTGTAGGTGCCACTGCTGCTGCCTTTTTGTTTGTAGCGCACAGCGCTGGGCCATCCTCGGACCTTTCGCTACTCTGTTCATTATCTTCTTCATGACTGCCTGGACAGCTTTTTGCGACATGCCCAGGGTTACCACACTTAAAACATTTCATGGGCTCTGACGTAACAAAAATGATATATTCAAAGCTATCTGTTCTAAACCTTAGGGCCACATAAAGCTCTTTATTATCCTCCCTAGGTATCATCAGCTCTTGTCTTCAAAAAGAAATAATATGCTTTAATGCAATGGAATTCGTTTAATTTTTGACACCACTTGACCATACCTGTCTAGTTCTTTTTCCAAAGCCACATTAAAAACAAATAGTGGAATTTTTCCTTTTAGCTGGGGCAGATAGTGTAAAAACTGATACAAGGGAATCACGGGTAGCTATACCCTCCTCCACAAGCACATTTACAGTACCAACTCAGTAGAGTCTAAAAACACAATGATCACACTGCTCATCCATGAAGCAGATCGGATGTGTTCACAGCCCACTACCTGACCCACCGCCAATACGCATTACTTCAGGGAGCACAAACAGTCAGGGGCAATTTTAACACCATGTCGGTAAGTAAGTGATTCATAATCTTCCCTGCAGGAACCGGCACTTGCTGAGGAGGCCATGCTGGCCACCCTCAGGACACTCAAGTGCCCAAACTCTCAAAGAGGTAGCAAAAAGAACACAGTAAAGACAAAAATCAGTGAAATAAAGATAGGAAACGTGCAGCTGCTCCCGCGCCAGCACTCACACAAGGCTCATATTTAGATGGAGTTTAGGAAAACAAATAAAGAGACCACCATGAGGAAAAAGGATGCACTGACTGAACAGAACAGCATGACAGTAAAACAGAATGTGAAGATGTGTACTTTAGGGTGTGCTACCTCTCAACTTTAAGCTACTTTTATACTGATTAGAACTGGGCCCTTAAGCCATAGTGTAGGAACACGTCCAGGTAACCCTCAGGATCCCCCCCTTGCTGCACCACATTTTCCTGCAGGTTTCCCGTATCATAGAGTGTGACAGGGTAAGAAACTGTTCTCCACAGTACTCTTGTGAATCCCATTTACAGTATTGTCTAGTGGATTGGGCAGCATTTATGAGCATTTGCTGTGTCTCCAGGTGACAGGCCATTACATGAGGAGAGCTGGACACACCTATGAAGGGAATCAGCCCAGCAGCAGGATGGGTATCTGCTCCTTTGTGCGAGGAGGAACATGAGTAGCACTGCCAGAGCCCTACAAAATAACCTCCAGTTGGCTACTGGTGTGCAGGTTTCTGACCAAACTGTCAGAAACAAACTGAATGAGTGTTGCTTGAGGTTCTCAGCATCTTCTAGTGCAGGAGTCCCCAACTCCGGTCCTGGAAGGCGCTAGTGGCTGCATTCATTCTAACTGGTTTTCATTCTAACCATCTTCTTAATTAGTACACTGTTTTTGCTGCTAATTAACGTCTTTTGAATTAATTTTAATTGACTAGTTTTGGTTAAGATTTGTTCCCCTGAATGTCTTCATTGTTCCTCTGAATTGCTTCATTTCTTTCCTTAAATGGCACCCAAACAGAAATGAAATGCGAAGTAAGTGAGCCAACAGAAGACCATCTAAGTCAGGGCCTCAAACTCCAACCAGTTGCTTAAGTAGGTGCAGAGTCTTGATGTTAAGAAACCCGTTCTTCAATTTCATGGATTGTTGCTGCTCTCATTGTGCAAGAGCATGCATTTCAGAAATTGTTGATTTTTTCTTTTCTAAGAGCACTAATAAAATGTTTTGGGTACCTGAGCAGATCAACATTCCTGAGACCTTCACCTTTCTTTATTTTCATATATTGTATGATCGACAATGTTGGTCATGTTTTGTTGGCTGTATTTTGATTCATTTTGTATCTCATTATTGTTTAGCTGCTAATTAAGGAAAAAGAAACAATCAAGGGGTCTGAGTCTTCAAGAGCAAGTCAAATAAAATTAATTCAAATTAAGTTAATTAGGAGCATAAACAGGTCACTAATTAAGGAAAGGGTTTGAATGAAAACCTGTAGTCACTGGGGCCCTCCAGGACTGGAGTTGGTGACCCCTGCTCTATTTGGACCTGTGTTCACATCTTGTCACCGTGCATTCGCCAGAGAATACCACAACTGGCAGCTCCGCCATTAGAGCCCTGTTCTCTTCAGAGAGAAGAGAGTCTGTAGGCAGTTCCTGGATAACGAAGGCATTGATGCTATCAACAGGCCCATGCATTCCCCAGACCTGAATCCAATTGAGAGCCTCTGGGACATTATGTATCGGTGCATCCGACTCCACCAAGTAGTGCCAAAGACTGTCCAGGAACTCATTGATGCCCTGATCCAGGTATGAGAGGTGATCCCCCCAGGACACTCGCTATCTGACTCAAGAAAAACTTCTTGGTGGTCTTAATTAGCACATCATCTCCACTGTAATCTGGTTGAAGTTCCTAGACTTGTGCTACAGACACTCCATTTTACATAGTCTAACGGTTACATGGAAGATTACAAACCTGGATACAAATAAATGGATAAAGTAGTGGTCATCTATTATCAAGATGATAAATATGAACTCTCTGTTTAAGGAATTGTATTGTTTCATTAATTTGAAAAGCAAAACAAGCTTATTGCATGAGAAAGATAGAATTAGTGTGTCATCTAAAATATGCTGGTATTGTCTAATATGAATGTAATAATACAGTATATTCATGGTATATAATCTAATATGTAATAATGGCTTACACCTCTTTTTCTGTTCTTATCATTTTTAAGGATATACAGTACAAAAATTTTCCAGTGAAAAAAGATCATTCAGTGTATGAAAGTGTTTTAATTATTAGCTATATTGTCTCAGTATTTTCCATCCATCCATCTATTATCCAACCCGTTATATCCTAACTACAGGGTCATGGGGGTCTGCTGGAGCCAATCCCAGCCAACATAGGGCGCAAGGCAGGAAACAAACCCCGGGCAGGGTGCCAGCCCACCGCAGGGCACACACACACACACACACACCCATTAGGGACAATTTAGAATCGCCAATGCACCTAACCTGCATGTCTTTGGACTGTGGAAGGAAACCCACCCAGACACGGGGAGAACATGCAGACTCCACGCAGGGAGGACCCAGGAAGCGAACCCGGGTCTCCTAACTGCGAGGCAGCAGTGCTACCCATTACCCCAACGTGTCGCCCTCTCAGTATCTTGATAATTTTTAAATACTTTCAAGGTCCTCACTTCAAACAAATAACTTTTATTTTGATCCAGATTGCTATGACTCTTTGTGTAAAATAGTGCTACCTGCATTCCATCTTAAATGCCCTTTCCCATTAATTTATACCTAACGCCTCAAATGATTCACTAAAATTACGTCAAGTAGTTAGTATATGTTGGCAGATCTTTAAGCAATTTGGCATAGCATTTAAACAAATAGCATTCATCAAAAATTTACATTGTCTTGAAGATGGTTCAGCTCTAGATAGCTGAATATTTTCTGTGAGCTAACTGCTTTTCAATAGCAACCATTTGCTTCAGATGTTTTGAAGGTTACCCTGGTAGTTACAGGCTTCTTTATGACTAGTTTCTGAATATATTTTTCACATGTTGTTTGTCTTCCATGCCTTGTTATGCCATTCCACAGGTATTTTGTGTGGTCCATGCAATCCTTTGAAGTTCTGACCTGCAGAAAGTGTGTGAAACTCAACTGATGGTATATACTTTGTATATTATAAGAAAAGATCATATGCATCTAGAGTGCAAAGTATTTTGCTCAACTGAAGAAAATGTCAGCTGTACAAACTTAATATGCTCAAGATGAAATGCTACAGCTCTGTAATGTTTGTATCGTTATTGTAATGAGTGTACACCTTTAAGAAAACGTCATTACGTCATAACGTGCGTTGTTAGTAAGTCGGAAACACGACTAGCTGTTCTGTTCACATGTGCTCCCCTCGAGTGTAAATAAAGTGAGCCCGGAGCTCTGTTAAGACAAGTGTGTGTTCATTCAAAATCATTACATGGTGTCAGAAGTGCTTGACGAGCGCATTGCCTCGAAAATATGGCGAAGTTCAATCCTCCGGAATGTTTTTCATTTGATCATGCGAATGAGTGGGCTGACTGGAAGCTACATTTTCAGCGTTTTAGGAGTGCTACCAAACTGGATAAAGAAGACGGTGAAGTCCAGGTCAGTTCATTAATCTACGCCATGGGTAACGAAGCCGAACACATATTTAAATTGTTCGCCTTTGATGAGGAAGGTGACAAGAAGAGATTCGACATTGTGTTAAGAAAATACGACGAGTACTTCTTCCCTAAACGGAATGTGATTCACGAGCGAGCCTGTTTTTATCAAAGAGTACAGCGCCCAGGTGAAAAGGCAGAAACTTTTATTAGAATTCTGTATGATTTATCGGAACATTGTGACTTCGGAGAATACAGAGATGAACACATTCGGGATCGGATAGTTGTGGGCATACTCGATAAAGAACTGTTGCGCAGGCTGCAGTTAATGTCCGACCTCACGTTAGCTCAAACTATTCAAAGCGTGCGCCAATGTGAAGAGGTAGCGCTCCAAGTTCACCAGCAGGGGAGGCGAGCGCTGCAGTACAAGAGATAGCACAAGGGAAAGCAGTAGACAGAGGAAAACAGAGATGGAAACCTAAAAGAAAATTTGATAAAGAGCAAGGAAAACCAAAATGTGGGAGATGCGGGAAGATTAAACACAAGTATCAGGAAAAATGCCCAGCAATAAAATCAACATGCAATAAATGTAAAAAAGTGGGTCACTGGGAAAGAATGTGCCACAGTAAATCAGTGAGAGAAGTGACAGAAACTGTTGCACAGACACCATATTTCCTGGGAGCTGTTACAAATCCACAAAATAATGAAGAGCAGTGGACTGTGAAAATTTCCATCGGAAAGACACCAGTTAAATTTAAAATTGATACTGGTGCAGATGCAAACATCATGTGTGAAGAAACATTCTGCACGCTTAATCCCAGGAGAACGCTGGAGCGGTCTAGTGTTACACTGTGTAGTCCTGGGGGACGCCTTGAGTGCTTGGGGAAATTTCAAGTCAGTACCACATATAAAGGAAGTATGTACACATTCCCAGTGTATGTTATCCATGGACAAAATGTGAACAATTTGTTAAGCCGATCCACTGCATCCTCAATGGGAGTGGTGAAACGCATTGAGGAAATTCACAATGCATTTGGTGAGCATGGAACTCTTAAAACAGAACCTGTTAAAATCCAGCTTAAGGACAATGCTCAGCCATATGCAGTACACATAGCGCGCAGAGTTCCACTGACTCTTATACAAAAAGTAAGAGAGGAGCTTCAGCGCATGGAAGAGAATGGGGTCATTGAGCCAGTGACAGACCCTACGGACTGGTGCATACCCATTGTGCCGGTGCTTAAACAGAACGGGAGGGTTCGCATCTGTGTAGATCTGAAAAAGTTGAATGAAGCTGTAAAAAGGGAAAGATATGTTCTTCCAACTGCAGAGGAGATAATTGCAAAACTGAGTGGTGCAACAGTCTTCTCATCTTTGGATGCGGCCTCAGGTTTTTGGCAGATACCGTTACACCCAGAAAGCAGCAAACTAACCACTTTCATAACACCGTTTGGAAGGTACTCCTTTAAACGTCTTCCTTTCGGCATCACCAGTGCCCCAGAAATATTTCAGCGGAAGATGATGGAAACTTTACAAGGGCTTGATGGAGTATCGGTGTATATGGATGATATATTGGTATATGGAGATGCCATGGAACAGCATGACAAACGGCTTACCAATGTATTGAAGAGAACTGAGTCTGCGGGGTTGAAGTTGAACCGTGAAAAATGTCTGCTGAGACAACATCAGCTTCACTTCCTTCGTCACTTGATCGACAAATCAGGTGTGAGACCCGATCCTGAGAAGGTCAGAGCAATCCGTGAGCTGTCACCTCCATACAATGTTCAGGAGCTAAAACAGATACTGGGGATGTTTAATTACCTAGGCAAGTACATTCCTAATTTGTCAACAGAAGGCAAACCACTGTATGACTTGTTGAGATCAACAGCTACATGGACCTGGGCCAGTCCCCAGGAGACAGCATTTCAGCGCATTAAAGACATCCTTTCTACTTCTCCAGTTTTGAAGTTCTATGACGTGACTCTACCTACTGCTGTGTCAGCTGATGCCAGCAGTTATGGCATAGGTGGTGTACTATTGCAACTACATGAGAAAGACTGGAAACCGGTAGCATACTGCTCACGCAGTTTGTCTGAGGCAGAATCTAAATATGCCCAGATTGAGAAAGAATGTCTGGCGAGCATCTGGGCTTGTGAAAAATTCGAAAAGTACTTAATAGGCCTTGAAAACTTCAAGTTGGTAACAGATCACAAACCGTTAGTACCTCTTACGAATAAGAAGGACTTGGACAGTGTTCCATTAAGATGTCAGAGACTACTTATGAGGCTAATGAGATTTAAACTGATAGCAGAATATTCTCCAGGAAACACTTTGGTGGTGGCTGATACACTATCCCGAAGCCCACTAGCATACAAGGAAAATGATCTCAACACACACACCGACGTGGAGTGTTACATTGCTGCTGTTGCTGAATGCACGCCTGCAAGCCCACCAAAACTTGAAGCCATTAGGGCTGCTACAAAGGCTGACAATAATCTGCAAATTGTACTGAAGTATATCAAGTCAGGATGGCCAAAATATATAGACAACGTTCCAGTGGCAGTTCAACAGTTTTTCCATTTCAAGAACGAGCTGTCTGAGCACAAAGGAATACTGACAAGAGGAAGCCGTATGTTAATTCCAGACGTCTTGAGAGAAGATATTCTAAACAAGATACATGATGGACATCAAGGTCTGACAAAGTGTAGGGAGCGGGCCAGAATATCGGTGTGGTGGCCAGGCATCTCGTCAGAAATGAAACAAAAGGTTCAGTCCTGTCGAATATGCCTTGAGATGAAACAGACACAGCAAAAGGAGCCTCTCATCTCGACGCCCCTTCCAAACAGACCTTGGAAAAGGCTAGCTATTGACTTGTGTGAGTATAATAAGCACACTTACCTTGTTGTGTCAGACTATTTCTCTCGATTTCATGAGATCCTTCACATGCCAGCAACCACTATCTCAGAAATAGTGTTAAAACTGAAGGCACTATTTGCCAGGTTTGGCTGCCCTGATGAAATAGTTTCGGACAATGGTCCTCAGTTCGTGAGTGCTGAGTTCCAGGAATTTGCAAAGGAATTTGACTTTTTGCACATTACATCGAGTCCACACCACGCTCAAGGAAATGGACATGCAGAGAGAGGGGTACAGATTGCGAAGAAAATTCTGCAACAGAAAGATCCTCTTCTGGCTCTGATGAGTTACTGGGCCACACCTTGCATCACAACGGGTGTAACCCCGGCTGAACTCCTTATGGGCAGAAAGATTAAAACAACACTTCCATTGCTTGAGACACATCTTCAGCCTCAGTGGCCAAATCTTGAAGATGTGAGGAGAAAAGATTCCATGGAAAAGCAAAAGCAAGCTTTCTACTTTAATCGTCACAATGGAGCTAGACCTTTGCCATCGCTAAGGTCAGGTGATGCAGTGCTCACAAAGTTGGATCATCAAAAGACCTGGGGAACAGCCGCTGTGGTCAGAGGCGAGAGTACAACTCCTCGATCTTTTGTCATTGAGACACATCAAGGAGCAACGCTGCGACACAACCGTCGTCACTTGCAGCTCTGCCCTGCCCCAGCGGAAGGAAACCAAATTCCGGTTCAACCAGAACAAATATATGAACAGCTGCCTATGTCTACAGTGCATATGGGGACAACTTTGTCTCAGGCCCCAAAGACCCACAGAGGACTATTCGTGACTAGATCTGGCAGACTAAGCAGACCAGTGGACAGATTAGATTTGTGAAGAAAAAAAAAAAAAAAAAAAGATGATGAAAGGTGAAGGGCAATATATTGGTCATAAGGGTTTATAGATTTAAGTAACAATGTTCTTCTATGGGGTTAGAGTAAGCAGTGAGAAAACTGGAAATAAGGTTTTGTTGGAAGGTGTTGATAATTTATCAGTAGCCAGGAATGTTAATGTTTAATTCCGTTCTGTTAAAAAAAAAAAAGAAAAACTGAAAAGGGGAGATGTAATGAGTGTACACCTTTAAGAAAACGTCATTACGTCATAACGTGCTTTGTTAGTAAGTCGGAAACACGACTAGCTGTTCTGTTCACATGTGCTCCACCAGAGTGTAAATAAAGTGAGCCCGGAGCTCTGTTAAGACAAGTGTGTTTTCATTCAAAATCATTACAGTTATCATTAAATAGCCATTAAGGCAGCCACTGTTGTCATGATCTTTTCTAGCGAGGTCTTTTTATGTAGGAGCACAAAAAATAGTCAACTATACTGTATTTGTAAAGAGTGACAGACTGGAACATACTATGGATAAAACTCTGGAGAGACTAAAGGTGTTGATGAGGCACAGAGAATTAAATGCATTAGTTTTATGACAAAGTAACATACAAATTGCTAGCTCGTAACTTTTAATGTCAGATTTTGTAAAATGTAATGATTCCCTAATTTACTTTTAGTAGAATGTAAATTCATGTAATTCAACCATTATGGCAAAATAAGATTCTGTAATTTGATCCATTTTTGAATAATGACTTGCAAAATAGCAAGACTTCAAAGAGTACATTTTATGTACGTTAACTGTCTTGTTGTTAGAAATTGCTGTTTGCCATGAATTTTGATCTAAATATATCATTTTTATTCATCTTACATCAAAACTTTCACAGTTGATGTACTACCATGCTGTCAATTTTGCTTGTTCCAGCTAGCAAATGCCACAATTTTTCTTTGTTGGCCTATTGATTAAGGACATAAACTCAATTACATTAGCAATCATAGCCATAAAACCACACACCTCTTTGTCAATTAATTGTTGTTTACCCTTTTTATTCCTGTTTTTCTTTTTGCCTTGTTTGTTCTTATGTGATGTTAGTAAAAGCATTTTTAAAACACTACAGAAAAGTAAGTACTTTCGGCTGTGTGTGAATTTTATGCAATTCCAAGCGTTTTTCAAGTTACTAGCCAACCCGTGGCGTACCATACACGGCTTAATCAGGCCGTTTTTTTAATGATTTTTAAGCACAGGGAGAAAATTAACATTTGAAAAATCGGTAATGTAATAAATCACCAAGAAAAGTAACATTTCATGTGCCCACCCCCAACTCATCACCTGAGTCGTTTTCCTCTTTGCACAGTCCACATGCACCTGTGAGTCACGTAGACTTTTCATTGTTGTTTGCGGTTTTGGCTGCTTTTCTATATATAATCCACCAAGTCACCCGACCTTGGTAGTACCAAGGGGGGTGGGGTGGGGGGAGGTTATGTACAAAGGGCAGGGACGTAATCAGTGCGAGCGTATGACCTGCTAGCCATGTTTTTGAAAGTTTGGCCCTGTGCCTTATTAATTGTCATCGCAAAGGCAAATCTAACAGGAAATTGTCTTTGTGTTAAAGTAAAAGGCAAATTATCCGCGACAAACAAACTGTTATACACGCTGCATACCAACCAGTGGCGTAGTATACGCTGCATAATCACGCCGCTTTTTTAATGTTTTTTAAGCAGAGGGAAAAAAATTAACATTTGCAAAATCCGTAACGCTGCATTCAGTAAGTACAATGCACACGCGTTTAATTTGTTGGCCACTTTTTGCCAGCCGTCTTTTCTGGTTTGTGTTACCGCTTGTGCATATTAAATCTTGAAATCCTTCGAGTAACTAATTAACTAACTATCACCCACCCACCCAGCTTGTGTGAAAAAAACGCGCCCGTACTTTCATCATTTTGTTGCAGCCTATCAAAGACTTGCTGATCATGTTTTCTAGACTCAATATACATTGGCTTTTCACTCAGCGCAAGGGCGCGCATTCTTCTCGGATTATTACATCTAGCTAGTCAGCTAGACTAATCTGCTACACGGCTGCGTTTGAAAAACTGACTTATCCCGGATGAGTTTCACCGGCATTAATGATTAGGAATCTGGTTGGAACAAAACCCTGCATCCACAGGGGTTCACCAGGACCGAGTTTGGGAAACACTGCTGAACACAGACGAAACCGACTCAGGTGAGGAGTGGGGGCGGGCAAAGTAGTTGCAGCTATTGATTATTCAGTGTTGTTTGCCTGGGTGTCTGACCTGCGTTGACTGACATGGCTATTTTCTGCGTATCCCATGGTTGTCTTCTGGCAGTGTGAATGCCTCGAGAGACAGGGCGTCCTTGTGTGGTGAGTTGTTGCAGTTTGTGACCACCTCGCCGACGTTATCCCAAAGTTGGCAAACAAAGCCAACAGCCATGTTGCGAAGTTTGAGAGCAACAGTTTCATCAATGACATTTTTCCAAAAAAACCCGACTGATAGAAACAAACAGTTACCTGATGCAGGAATTTCTATAACATTGAAAGAAGTGTTGTTTCCATGAAATACATTTGAAGCCCTAGCCATGGAGGGCAAAAGAACAGTCAACGTGGCTCACAGCTGGATTTGGACAGCAGCACAGACCAAAGCGAGTATGTGTTTGATGAGCTGTTCGAGTTGGCAGAGGGGTAGAGTTTCTGCGTGGGGCTTCGTTGTTCGTTTCCCATGGTTTTCGATGGTGGACGTGGTCGGGTGTCGTAACCGAAACGAATAATGAAAAGTCAACGTGGCTCAGAGGTGCATGTGGACTCCTAGCACAGACGAAAGGGACTAACTGGGTGGTCGGTGAGTTTTTGCGTCTGGGCACATGAGCAGGCAGTGTGAATGCCTAGAGAGCGAGAGTAGACGTGGGCCGGGGAAAACGGAGTGTTGGTGGGCGGGGAAACGTCTTCCGTGTTCCTGCAGGTCCATCTAAGAAGACGCATGTTTGTCGCGGATGCGGTGGACGCCGGTCGGGGAATAAGGAGTGTTGGTGGGCGGGGAAACGTTTTCCGTGTTCCTGCAGGACCATCTAAGATGACGCATGTTTGTCGCGGATGCGAATTGCTGTATGTAGCGTGTAAAACAGTTTGCTATGGTGCACGCGGTCGTGCGTCGTAACCGAAAAGTCAACGTGGCTCAGAGGTGCATGTGTACTGTAGGACGGACGAACATAAATGGCGGCGTTTTTTCCGAGTGGTCGCGTCTGAGTTGGTGGGCATGGCTCTGTGAGTTGTCGTCATATCCAATGGTCTTAGAGTTGGTGGGCGTGGCTCCTTCCTGCTTGCGCCATGGGCGTCTTACTTGTCGGCGGCTTAGTGAATCCACGCCCCTTCCGGCGTGCTTTCCATGGGTGGCTACTTGTTGGCGGCTTAGTGAAATATATATACAGTAATCCCTCCTCCATCGCGGGGGTTGCGTTCCAGAGCCACCCGCGAAATAGGAAAATCCGCGAAGTAGAAACCATATGTTTATATGGTTATTTTTAGAATGTCATGCTTGGGTCACAGATTTGCGCAGAAACACAGGAGGTTGTAGAGAGACAGGAACGCTATTCAAACACTGCAAACAAACATTTGTCTCTTTTTCAAAAGTTTAAACTGTGCTCCATGACAAGACAGAGATGACAGTTCTGTCTCACAATTAAAAGAATGCAAACATATCTTCCTTTTCAAAGGAGTGCAAAGCAAGCAGTCAAAAAAAAAATCAATAGGGCTTTTTGGCTTTTAAGTATGCGAAGCACCGCCGGTACAAAGCTGTTGAAGGCGGCAGCTCGCACCCCCTCTGTCAGGAGCAGGAAGAGAGAGGAAGAGAGAGAGAGAGAGAGAGAGAGATAGAGAGACAGATAAAAAAAATCAATACGTGCCCTTTGAGCTTTTAAGTATGCGAAGCTCCGTGCAGCATGTCCTTTCAGGAAGCAGCTGCACACAGCCCCCCTGCTCACACCCCCCTACGTCAGCGCAAGAGAGAGAGAGAGAGAGAGGAAGAGAGAAAGTAAGCTGGATAGCTTCTCAGCCATCTGCCAATGAAATCAACTGGGCAAACCAACTGAGGAAGCATGTACCAGAAATTAAAAGACCTATTGTCCGCAGAAACCCGCGAAGCAGCGAAAAATCCGCGATATATATTTAAATATGCTTACATATAAAATCCGCGATGGAGTGAAGCCGCGAAAGGCGAAGCACGATATAGCGAGGGATCACTGTATAGATATTTCAAGACTCAAAATTATTTCTATAAAATGTTAATGAAACAGTATCCCTAGTAATTGATCTTCACAAAGTGAAAGATGTGAATAATATGAATTTGTTTCTCAGCTATTATACTTTGAGGTATAGGTGCATTTTTTTTGTTTTCAATTTTTTTCACCAGAGTTTTGATTAACATCATAAATTATACTTGTATGTGTAGTTAAATAGTTTCTGTTTTGGCAGAGACTATTAAACCTGCATTTAACATTTTTATAATCCACTATTGCTGCTCTCTCTTATTTAGCTGAATTGATCTCCTGGACACCTTTTGAAAAGGCATTTAGGGTCATAAGAATTTCTCCAAATTTGCATATTTGTTTTGAAGGTTGCACAATAGACCAACATAACAAGGCATAATTCAGTGATCAGTTGTATTTTTCTATACACTATTGTGAGTATATTCAACGTGATTAATTAAACTGCCAGGAAGAAAAGGTCCAGGGCCAGCCATTTTCTGATCTGCAGAGCTGGTGTTTATGTAAACAACTTGGCTTTCTTCAGGGACATATGTAATGTGTTGAATATTTGCTTGATTTTGCTTTATGTTTATAAAATACAGAAATCTTCTTGTTCCTGCCTATCTGTTTGACTTTTTCAATCAATGAAAGACTGGTAGGCAGTTGATATCATAAGCTGCCTGTAATTTGAAAACCCCTAAAATATATTATAACAGCTTCGTAGATCCAACAGAAAATGGAAAAGGGAATGTAGTATAAAGAACAATTAATTATACTATAGTATTACATGTTACTTATGTATTTGATTGTTGATTTTGCTATGATTGACTTCACCAATCTGTCTCTTCCCCTCATTAATTGGTAAAAAATCCTGCCTTCAAATCAAATGTACAGCATTGTGGGAATGACGCATTTACTATAAACGTTCAATGCAGAGTTTTTAGGAAGTAACTGTTAATAATATTTTAGCAAAAAATGCACATATTTGGCTTGTTTTGACCACACAAAAATATCAGACATGTGGATTATGCAACACAGGTTACGTGATATTTTTTTCCTTTATTCTATTGACATTTTTCACATCATTTCACCTTGTTGAATTTGAATGTAAAAAAATTAATTTCTTCATGAAAACATGAGACAAAACAATTTTCCTGGCCACCACTACAAACTACATGAGATGAGTAACATTTGAAAAAATAACATTTTTGGATGGAGTACTCCTTTAAAATGTCACAATTTATTTTAACTGGAACTTTATTGCCCACTGTACACACATAGATAATATTTCCTCATAATTCCGTCTATGTTAAATGGACTGCTAGGATGGCTAGTACCCTTTTCTATTATCGTGACGCAAATCGGATTTTCATTTTTAACATTAGGCGCCCAAAGGGAACATTAACATTAGGGACCTATAGGCAATTATGCTCCACCCCAACTAACTTTAAGATTAGTATTTGTGGTTGGGGTAGGTCAGTCTAATAATTTAAACTCCAGAAATTAAGCAACCAGGGCGCCTCCCCCATTGAGCCCAACACTAGAATGAGTAGGAAGTGCTGTCCGTTCTGTCCATTTAGTACACAAGTACCGTAATTTCTTGTATTTGAAAACTCCTAAATTTCAGTTCTTTTAGTTTGGTGCTAACATATAAAATTATTTTCTTTTTAATATTAATTAATTTGAGAGGTTAATTGTACTTCACTGATGTGACTTTAGTAGATTTTTTTGTTCAGTAGTTAAAAAAGATAATAGAAAGATCCTGTACACATTGTGAAAAGAGACCTATTCACACAAATATGAAAAATGAGAATAAGGACCTAAATGTTCATTTAGCCACATTAAAAGAACAGGAACAGAGAACATCTTGATGATGTGCTTAATTATTCCACAAAATGAAATCTAACGTATGGCCTTTGTGAGATTTGTGTGTTAAATCAGTTTTCTGGCCTATTCTCATACTGTGTACATGCAAACCCAGGAAATGTCTATAAAATTATATGGTGTCTTTAAATGGGACGCTTCTGAGTAGGGATGGAAATTGATAAGATTTTCACAATTCCAATTCCATTTTCGATTCTGTTTAACAATTCGATTCTTTATCGATTCTACTATCGATTCTTATTTTTAAAAAAGGAGAACACACGGGTCGATTAGCTTAGAACTTTGTTTTATATCTTTGAACAAGATAGAAATTTAGGAGTAGCATGACCTTACAAACCCAACAGTGAGATCTTAAGAGATCCACACCCTACGGCTCCTCGATGGGGTGCCACGGGGTCCCCAGAAAAAAATGTGTAAATGTAAAATAATAATAAAATAAATATTCTTCTGTAGCAATAACAAAGTATAACATAAATTATTCTGTGGCAATTACACAAGAATGTCCAGTAACATTTACACTCTCCTTTTTAAAAGTATATATGAGCTGAGCACTCAAAAATAAAACTACATCAGCCAGCAACAAATACAATCAACTCAAGTCCAATGGAACTGTGCACAGTGCAATTCTGCAACCATCAACTATGTTGACAGCTACATCCATGTTGGCCACATTATCAACAGTGGCTGCCACAACCTTGTCTTTGATACCATACTCCTCCAAGATCTCATCAGTCTCCTCTGCTACAGCTGTCCCTGTCTGTGCGTGGTACACTGGTTTGGTTTTGAGGACTTTTTCTTGAGCCTGGCCATTCCTGACATAATGCAGCGTTACTGTGAGGTAATGATCTTGACTAAAACTTGCCCATCCATCTGCAGTGACAGCTGCCTTCAACACATGTTTCAGCTCAGAAATGGAAATGGATGAAACATCCGGTAAGAGGAGAACACGCAAATTTGACATTCCCTGACTTAGCCTACAATTAAACACATTCACTTACCGAAAATCTGGGGCATCTACTGTGGCAAATGGGTGCAAGCCTTTTACCACAAACTGCGGTGACATTCGTCTATCCTGGCCTGTGTCATTTTACTTTTCCCCGCCTCTGTGAAAGGAGAAGCTACCGGTAGACTGCAGCGAGAACTGCCAGCATCTGAGACAGCCAGACTCTGTGTGTCTCTCGTCATGGTCATCTAAATGCAATGCACAGTAATAGCAGGTTTTGCAATAAGGCAAATCGCGCTAACATAATATGCAATGTTAGTTGATTAGTTACCTGCCGTATTAACTGGAGAGGACCTGCAAACGTTACCGCTGCTGCTGGGTTGAGATTCACTAGTCCGGAGCGGATCAAAAACACAACATTCATTTAAGGTTATCGCGTGTTTTGTGTGCAAATGCTTTTGCATATTCGTAGTGTTTCCTCCCTTTGATGAAATATCTACTTTGCAAGTATTGCAAGTTGCCCTGTTGTCATCCTTTCTCGTAAAGTATAACCAAAGTTTTGAGCATTTGTGCCGCTTAGGCGTCATGTTTCCTGCTGGGTAAATGATGCTACGCAACGCGGTGACGTCATTCGAGGCGACTGGAATCGACAGGGGAATCGTTTGCAAAAATGGCAAACAATTCCAAGGAATTGAAACAGTGGGAACCGGTTCTCAACAAGAACCGGTTTTCGATTCCCATCCCTACTTCTGAGTTGACTTTCACAAGATTCTTGACTTGGCTTTCCTCACTAATGTCACTGATCTAGAATTTCAGTTGGAGCTGACTTGGGTAGCTTATATGTTTGTTGGGGGCTAAAAACAGAACACCACTGCCTTGTGTGAAATTGTTTTTAGAGAAGACACTGCTGAGAGTACATTAAAGATGGAATATGTCCCAGTTTCAGTTCAAAGATGTTCTCACCAAACAATCTATATAGATGCTTTATGCTGTTAAGTTACTATTTAAATTCACACATTTGAGCCAATAAGAATGGAATAATGGTGTTTACTATACTGTACATGAAATCTGTTTTTCCCCTCCTATATTTTTGTCTTATTTACAACCTTGCAGCAGTGCCAATAAAGGGATTAGCAGGAGCCTGTTTGGAAACAGGCTTCACTATGATCAGTGTACCACATAAAAAGTTTGAATGGTTCCCCTACAAGTAGTTTTTCCTTTTTTTCCTTAACTACTTTGTATAACAGTTTAATTTCCTCATTGCTCTACAGATTTGGTCCACCAGAACTCCTTTTTGTCTCATCATGGACTGTCTTTAGCCATATTGCATTTCCAAAAAGCATTCTATCCTTGTTTATTTAAATCAGGAACTTTAAAAAGAACTCAACAAGTCCAAAAAGGGTGTACAACATTGCTAAACCCTTAAGCAGCAATGTTTATTTCTTTTGACTCCCAAAAAATTTCCACAAAAAAACTCTTTTAAATAACATGTGAAATGAATTCCAGCATTAATTTTGCAAAATTACATGTAAAGAGCAGCTTGTCTGTTTTGCTCACCACCTATAATATTTTGTGATATATTTTACATAACTTATGGAGCAAGATTTAGGTGATGGACAAGGACAGTGTTGGCATTGTGCTTGCTGGTCTTAGTTTTGTACTGTGTACACAATATAAATCTGATATACTGTAAACTGTTATATGATGATGAAATATACATCTGCATTACATGTTTGCAATACCAATCAACACTAAGCATTATGCACATTTTGCAGCATATCCTTTGCAAGCTTTATATTTAAAATATAAAGAAAATGTGTGTGTTTGGGGCACACAAAACATGAGATATTGCCAAACCACAAACATTGGTATAACACATTACAGGTCACTTATGCTCATTAGATTGTGGAAAGGGAATGACTAAGGATGTCACGTTTGACTGAGTAAAAGTAATTGTTAACTTTTACTATCTCTTTTTGGCAGACATTTAATCAAATCCATTTTAGTCAGATCTATTTTTATAGTTTGAGGTCAATATGGTATTGTAAATGTAACAATTTTAAATCAGATTAGAAAGAATCACCTTAATAACGTTTCTGAGTAGTGTTACGTGTGCTGACCTGCAGCAATCTCTGTGAGATGTAATGGCCCCCCTTACTATTAACGCTTTCCATGGTCCTTACAAATGCTGGTAACAGGAAAGCAATTACTTGTACCAGGCTTTCATCCTTTGGTAAACAATAAACATATAACATTAATTTTCTTTCTTTCTTCACAAATGCTCCAGTTACCAATAAAATGAAAAATTCACTTCAACAAATACTGCACCCTCCAAGCATATAGTTAGTGATATTCTCTTGATGACGTTCTGTATTGTTTTTGCTTTGAGCACCCAGTTTTGTTTATGAATCAAGATCTTGAGAGTTGCATGAGGCAATTGCTCAATCGACATGCACTACAATATCTTTCCCACAAGATGTAGTAGATAGCTATTAGTAAATGTATCCTCATACACATTTATAAATAGTCTCCTTTAATAGTATTTGCACCTGTTACCAGTTGGGATCAACCACACTAATTCCTTTAATAACTTTAAACACCTTTATCATGTTACTTTTTAATCTCCATTTGCTTGGGTGCAGAAGGAAACCGAGAAATTGAAACCTATAAATAAATGTATGTAGTATGAACAAATACATATTCTTTTCAAAATAAGATTGGTGCATGTTTCATGTCTGTTCCAGTTCTGTGCCTTACGCTGCCAACACAGGCCATTTCACATCACAATGTATAAAAACTAAACTTAGCGTGAAGCCATGCACATTTTCACGGCAGCTCAATCACAGCTGGTGTGCGCAAGTTCTCCACTCTGCTTTGCAAACTAGCGGCAACCAGCGTCAAAACAGTGCTATTATTCCAGTGTAGTTTCCCTTTCTTTTTTAGACCCATATCCCTGACGTGGCTTTATGAAATACATACCTGCATAACCGCATATTGTTTACTAGTTTAAGGCATCTGATTGTAATTAACCTGTAACAATATAATGGTCCACGGAATGGCCAAACTATTCCAAATACCATAGCTACTTTAGCGTTGTTACTCTCACTGCACCACTCAAAGTATTTATCCCACTGTATCTGTGTGTGGAATCACAGTTCTACAGCAGCTGATCGGAAGAGAATTATCGGTATACAGCATCAAGCACATGCTGCCTCAGCCATGTGCACGGTCTATTTGATCTGCTCCAATAAGGCAAACGCTTCAGAGCCTTTCAAGTAGGGAAACAGAAACAGTTTCATCCCAAGAACTATAAACACACTCAATCAGTCCATCAAGTGCTCCTTGTAGAACTGTTTGCACTTATAAGTACAATTACCTCACTGTAAACTTGCGATACAGTTTTAATATTTCAAAACTTGAGCCACCTTATAAAGTATGTATTTACATATGATGACGATGTAATTTTTAAGATGAAATGCAGCAAAGTATGTTTATTACATTATACAGATAATTAATAATTCAATTAATAATTAATAATTAAACATGTGAAGACACAGTGACGTAGCGCTAGCGATGAGCTGGCGCCCCGTTAAGGGATTGTTCCTGAATTGCGTTGTATGCTTGCTGGGGCTGGCGTGACACTGGATGGAAAGATGGATAGAATAATTAAACATGTACTATAAATGTTGCTTAAAAGTTTTGAAGAATCTGCATTCTAAGCTTACAGATGGCTTGCCATCTATTACAGAGCTGATTATGTGGCAATTGGTTACTTGGAGAAAGAAACGGAAGGACAGAAATTGGGAGTTAGTGCGTTTGAAAGAGACAGTACTGCTGCAATAAATTATTTCATCGAAGTTTGCGCACAGCGCAGCAAGCATCTTGCGGGAGGCAGGAACAATCTCTGGACAGGGCGCCAGCTTGTCACTATCACTACACCACCGGGTTCCCATGTTTAATACATGCTTTAATTCCTATCATCATGAAAATATCAAGTATACATCTCAGTATTTAAATTATTCAGAGAGCTGTAAAATCACAAATGTAATGGATTCTGTGTGCTGCTGGAGGAAGAGAAAGTCTATTTAAGAAACACGTAGTGATTCACACACATAGAGAACTTAGAAGAACATATAGAATACAAGAGTATTTAACGTGCTACTTTAGTTAAGATGGTATTTTAGACACTAGTAAATTAAATGATTTTAAGATGAAGTTTATGACGTTCTACTTTAATGACAAAATAAACTAAGTGATTAAAGTGGAAATTTTGAGATTAAGTTGACATTTCAAGCTTTTTTTCCCACTGTGTGCCTATTATTTTTTCTCTGTACCCTAATAAGCTTCCATATGACACTCAGATGGTGGGCTATGACTTGCCTTTTCACGGCGACTTTGATATCTGACAGCTTCTTTTTTACTTTGGGCACTGTGCAACTTTGTGAACTTGAACTTTCGAGTTTCTCCGACACTCTATGTCACTTGATCAACTTCATTTTGTTGTTTATTCCACTGTTTAAACCAATAAATAGTAAGTTTTTCCTTGCCTCCGCTTGGTATTCTCTGAAATTCTTCTATTTTCCCCCGTGCTTTTGCCATTGTCTTTTCACAGAACTCTGAATTTAAGGGCTATTTATATTGATTTGCATATTCAAAGAGGTGTAATTCTGGGAGAAGATGGGGTGGAGCGACAGGCATGTGCGCGTGTGTTACTTTTCACACTGACCGGGATTTATGGATCAGAAGAAAATGGAAGTAGGCATACGCACAGATTTATGCATCTGGATTTTTTTGTGCGTACGCACATGTCCACTTTTGTCCATACGCCATGTCTTAGTGTGAATTCTACGCAAGGCATTATGCATGAGGCCCCTGTTGTTTAGCAAAAACAGGAGGTCCCTTCGTAATACACTTTCAGATTTTGGAAAATGGATGGACAAACAGAAGATTATGGCATTATTGTCATCAGAAAATATCAAAAAATAAGTACAACTGTTATGGATGTGAATATAAAGGTATTGTTATGGGGACAAATTTATTGTAATTTCTGATTTTCAAGAATTTATTATGCAAATTCTAACAGTTTCTGGAAAATTGTATATTGTATATTGATTATAGGGTTTTAACACTTCCAGATCTGGTGATTGCTTTTCTGTTTCGTGCACCTTAACAAAGTTTTAAAATTACTCACATTTAGTCAGAACACTATTTTTACCATTTCTCTTGGGCGCTGCCATTTTGTGGATTATGTTGCTACTGTGCATCCATTGGTGGCTGAGGGGCATGTTAATAGAGGTCATGACCTTGACCTCATTAGGTTTAGGGTTTAAAGGTCAGATTGAACGGAAGTATTGTATCTGAGTTTGACAGATCAACTTTGAAATACTGTATTAAAGTCTTTTGATTGTTTCCTGTTCTTTGACTAGCTTTTGGTTTTAGGTTTGTTTTCTGGTGAAAGAGTGGTTTGACCTTTGGTCATCTCATGGCTCTCGGTCATCTCTCTTGTCTTCGATATAGTTTAACATTTAGATGGGATATAAGAGATGCTGGAGTCAACAACTAAAGCTGTACCTGATCTCTACTCAGTGAAAACACAACTAAAGAGGACTAACATTGTTCCAGGTGCAATGCATAAAGGGTACTCTGAAAAATGTATTTGCTGTCACCACTGACCCAGGTGAAGACAATCATATTCAGTTTGTTATAGCGAAAATAAGCCGGCACAGTGATTCAGGACAGCAGGGTGCATATTGGTAGTCCATCTGCCTCACAACAAGAGTTTGCATCATGGGTCCTCCCTGTGAGGAGTTTGCAGGTTCTCACCATGTATGTCTGGGTTTCACTTGGGTGCTATGGTTTCCTCTGTCACAGAATAGTCCAAAGACATTGAAAAAGGTTTGGGGCAGCCACCCATCTATTGTGCCCTGACTGCAAATGGGTACTTCGCATTGAGTTCTTTACAGTGTTCAATCCAAAACAGAACTGGCTTAAAGGTTGTAAATATGGTGGCTTCAAAGGCTGTGACAGGAAGTGATGTCATCGGGACAGGAACCAGAAATGACATCAGCCATAGCTCCGGAACCGGAAGTGACATCATCCATGGGGCTGGAACTGTTCAGGATTTCCCATGAATGGTCTGCAGAGGATTGAGAGAGAAAGTCAGTGCAGCTGCCACCCCCTGCTCTGACATGGAACTACTATTATTCAGGCCCTTTAGCTACCTCCCAATCGCATGTGTGTGACAAGGCCCCCTGCTCAGCCCAGACCCATCGGGTTGGGTGAACCTGACCGAGAGGTCGTGAATTCAAGAGAATGCATCAGCGTTGGCATGGAGAGAACCCTTACGATGAACAAGCGAAAACTTATATGGTTGAAGGTCAAGAAACCACCTGGTGACCCATGGATTCGACTCCTTGTGTAGGGCCATCCATTTTAAGAGTGAATGATCCATAACAAGAGTAAACTCATGGCCCAAGAGGTAGTACCTCAACTGTGTAATCACCCATTTAATCGCAAGGGCTTCCCTTTCCACCGCTGTATACCTGGTCTCTTGATCCAACAGTTTCTGGCTCAGGAACATGTTGATGTGTTTAGCACCACTGATGCTCTGGCTTAGCATGGCTTCCAGGCCTGTGTCCGAAGTGTCCATCTGGAGAATAACAGGATATGAAAAGTTAAGTGCTTTTAACACTGGTGCTGATGTAAGAGCCTGCTTTAAGTCATCAAATGCAGCATCTGTCTTATCAATCCACAACACAATATTAGGGGCCCTCTTCTTCGTTAAACCATTCAAGGGTGCCGCTCTCTCAGAAAACCAATGTACAAACCGAAGGTAAAACCCAGATAAACTGAGAAATGCCTGGACTTGCCACTTGGTTCGTGGACAGAGCCATTTCAATATGGCATCTACCTTCGAAGACTGTGGTCTTATGGTATCCCGACCCACCAGGTAGCCTAATTATTTAGCTTCTTCAACATTTTGTAGATTACTCCAAAGCCTTGCTTCACTAGCATCTGCAATATTACTTGGACCTGCTGTATATGTGCCTTCCATGTGCTGGAATAAATGACTATGTCATCCAAGTAGGCAGTCCTATACGTGTTAAAAGGGCAGAGCACTTTATCCATCAGATGCTGGAAAGTCGCAGGAGCCCCATGTAACCTGAATGGAAGGACACAATACTGTCAATGTCCACTAGGGGTGCTAAACGAGGTCTTAACATTAGCGGAGTCTGTTAAAGGGACCTGCCAGTACCCCTTCGTCATGTCAAGCGTGGTCAAATAATTTGCCTGTCCAAGCCTCTCAAAGAGGTCGTCCACTCCAGGCATTGGATAAGCATCGAATTGGGAAACTTGATTAAGTCAATGGAAGTCATTGCAAAACCTCCAACTTCCGTCAGGCTTACTAACCAAGACTATCTGACTGGACCAGGGAGTATGACTTTCCCCTATAACTCCTAGTTCCAGCATACACTTGATTTCAAGCTCCACCTCTGTTTTCTTTGCCTCGGGAAGATGATAGAGCCACTCTAGAACTATAACCCCTTTCACACCCCTTGTGGCTCTCTCACAATGTCATGTGCAATCAGAGAGGTCCTTCCTGGTTTTTTCGCTCACTACCTCTGGGACGGACAGGATAGCTGCTTCAAATTCCCCTCTCTGTCTGGAATTTAATTCAATACCAAAGTTAAGGATATTTTTCTGAGCAAAGAATGGGCTGGGCTGAGCGGAAGAAGAATTGGGATCCCTTTCCTTTCACAAGTTCAGCAAGTTTATATGGTATATCCACAAGCTCAGCCAACGATTGGGTTGTTTCACCAAATAATCAATGAGTACTTTCCTCTCCTTAACTTCATAGGGGCCTCGCCAATGGGCTAGCAATTTAGAATGGAAGGTAGGAAATAAAACCATGACACAATCTCCCGGATGGAATTCTCGGAGAGTCGTACCATGGTCATAATAGTGGGCCTGTGCTGCTTGCACCTCTTACATGTGACTTTTTAGTATGGGTCAAATTTTTCCAAATCTATCGCGCAACTGCGCAATATATTTTAATATATTTGTAGAGGGAAGAGCCTCTCCTTCCCATCCTTCTTTCAAAATATCCAATATGCTGTCCATACAATAATTCAAAAGGTGAGAACCATGTAGAGGCTTGTGGGACTTTCCGATATATAAAAAGAATGAGGGGGTGGTGCTGGTCCCACTTCCTTCCATCCCCGCTGACCACTTTGCGGAGCATTTGCTTGAGAGTCTGATTAAACCTCTCGACTACACTATCAGTCGGTGTTTGAGGATGATACACCACGGTCTTTAAGTGCTTTATTTTAAGTTTCTTGGCTGTTTCCTTGAACTTCTTTGAAGTAAAAGGCGTCCCTTGGTCCGGAAGGACTTCCTTAGGGATGCTGAATTGTGCAAAGACCCCTACCAATTCCTGTGCGATAGCCTTAGACGTGGCTGAGTGCAAAGACACAGCCTCTGGGTATCGGGTAGCATAGTAACCGAGAACTAATATTTATTTATGTCCTCAGGCTTAGGGCTCTAGGGGTTCTATTATATCCACCCCAATTCTTTCAAAGGGGATGTCAATCAAGGGAAGGGTAACGAGAGGAGCTTGGCCCTGCCTAGGAATTTTCCACAGTTGACATTTTGGACAAGAGATGCAAAAACGGCGAACCTCCTCATTAATTCCCGGCCAACAAAATCGAAGCTTAATACGCTCTAAAGTTTTTTCGGTGCCCAAATGGCCTCCTAGGAGGTGGGTGTGTGACAATTCATATACCTGCCGCAGGTAGGTTCGTGGGATTAACAGTAGCTCCCTCATACTCCACTCCCAGATACAATAGGTCATTATCTATCACAAAGTTAGGACCCTGTGGGATGGGATGATGAGTGCATTGGCCATAGACAAGTACGACTGCATTTTTAGCAAATTTTAGGGAGTTGTCGTTCCACTGCTCCCTTTTAAAAGAAGCTGGCATTTCTCTAAATTGACAGTCTGGTCCAGTTTCTTCCAGACCCATCGAGGCACTGGGTGATGACGTTTCTGCCTGTGACATACCAGGAACTGCCCAATCCCTTTCTGGGTCTTCCATATCCCTCTCCGCCGGCTGAATACATGACATGGAGACAACTTGAGTCGGGTCATTCCTGTCTATAATTAGGCCTAAATTTTACTTGGGAGTAGTCAGTACTAAACCGCAGTTTTTATTAGTCCACTCCCGCCCCAGTATCACTGGAAAGGTGGATTTGGGAGGACCGCTACAGAGAATTTTTTAAGCAATCCTCTGTGGCTGATGAAACATAGGGCGGTTTTATAATGATGGACTAATCCGTGTATGCAAGTTATACTGGTCTTTATTTTCACCCACTGTTGCGGAAGTACATATTTGCGATCAACTATTGCAATGTTCCTGCCGGAATCAAAGAGAGCTTCAACTTTAAATCCATTTATTGTCACTACTCACGTATGTGATATCGTCAGAGGGTTTGTAAGTGGATATAACCCTCCCTTCTCTCTCCACCTGCATTCCTCCTCATTCCCAAGTAAGTTGCACACCCATGGGTACGGGGACTTTGGAACAGGCTCCGGCTTGTAAGGAAGAAGCAGATTTTGTGAGATGTAATTCCCAAGGACCGTTCTGCTCTCCCAGATTGCAAGGCCATCTTAGATGATTAAATGACCTCGATGAGCTCATGCATGTTTCAAAATTCTCCCCAGACCAGCTGGGTGAAATATTCAGGGAGATTCTTCATTAAAAGAAAATAGGCTTGTCTGTTGCACTATTTGGAATGTGGTACACTCAAATGGCCTTAGCCATAGTGCCACTTTTTCCCGTAGATCATAGGCTTGCTCCTGGGTTGGCCACTCTGGGTCGAACATCCATTTTTTTAATTTTTCCACCTGCTGATCTGGGTATGCCCCACATTTAGCTAGGATCTTGATCCCATTGGGGGTACAGCTCTCTCCTCCATGAGAGCATAGTAAGCCCCCTTTGCTTCCCCCATAGGAATCAGCCCATTCCTGTGTGTCTCTCCCACACACTCCCTTTGTTTCTTTGTTTTGGGGTCATGGATGACCTATTCATTGTTACATGGATAATAGGCTAGTTCTCTCTGCAGGAATGCTTGTACCCTAGAGCCTTCTTTGTCAGTCTTTACTCAAAGCTTACTTTATTTATGTGCTAAAACATAGTTTTAGTTGCCTGAATTTCCTTTCTTTTGTGTAACATATTTTATGCAAATAGTGAACTAGACTGAATATTTTTCTCAAGCACTTATTCACACTGTTCAACATAACTTGGAAACCTCATTTTTAAAAGCACCAAACGAGTAATTAGTACAATGATAAATTTCTCCACACCATTCATGTGGCTAAGTATGCCATTGCTTATGTTTCATGTGATTGACTTTAGAGATTTTTTGGAAACAGATCATCAACCTCATTCTGGCACCCGGTGTTAATGGAACAGTATTAAAACTGTTTACACTGCCCCACTTATACAAGGAGCCAATTGGTTTCTAAACTCATGGTGTGTTATTTCGTCCTATTCATGAAATGGTGCAATGTTCAGTGTAGGTTGTCACTGTGTGTGCATTGTGGTATTCATTGGCTCCAGAAATGGATAAGCAGGTAGGAAAATAGATGGAAGGATTAATGCATCATAAAAGTCTTTTACACATATCTAATATTTAAAAAAATAGTTTATTCCTACAAGGTTATACTGCATATTTACTGATTTGTTTTATGAAATAAAACAAATAAGGCATATGAAAAGTATAGATATAAAAATCAAAATATTACTGAAGAAATTACTTAGCGACTGACTGAGTTAGCCAGTTAATTAGTAGAAAAGTGATTGCTTCTGTTGATTAACTGATTAATTCAGGATTTCAGAACATGAGATCATATTATGTTTTAATTTAGTAATACAAATTCAATTAACCATTACTACACTTTTGTTTTCTGTACGTTACACAGGTTTCTTTTAAGTCTATTACTATAAATAATTTCCTAAAGGCATTTTGCTTGTTCATTTCACTAAAATGATTAGAAGTATTATTTTTAGGAAATGCACATTACTGATAGCTTAATAAAACACTTAATTCAGGAATTTTCTGATAATTCATTTAGTACCTTAGATTCATAAATACATCCATTATAAGACTTAATCTAGTTTGGATCATCAGGAGCTACAGTTTGCCCAGGCACCACCACACAAGGCAGGAGAAAGCCCTGAATGGGGTAGCAATTCATTACCTGACACACTCACAGTCTTACAGGGACCATTTGTAGCCGCCTATGTCTTTGAAATTTGGAAAGAAGACTGAAGAAAAGTCGAAACAGATATGGGAAGAGTGGGCAAATCCTACATACTCAGTGGCCATCATTTTTATGTATATTTCACACTACGTTCAGACCCCAATAACTTCCATAAGGCTACTGTTTCTTTGGTTCAGGCACAGTGCACTCAGGGGTGGCAGGATTTTCAGATGATCTTAAACATCAAAGTTCTTAACAATGAATTACTGAGAGAGTGTTGTTCTCCTTCACAGTCCAATCATGGGGCATAAAAGTGGAGTGCAGAGGTCATGTAGTGTGACTGATGTGCTAGAGCAAACCTTAAATTTAAAACAGTAGAATTTTGTTTTGTCTTCATTAACTGAGCATAATACAAATGGGACAAGCTGAAAACAAATATTTGCACTATTTCAGATTTAGGCCTGGAAATATTTGTCCTTTAAAAGTATGTAAAATGTTTTAGATTGTGTGCCTATTTATAGATGCACATTCCTTTTTTATTTGTTTGTTTGTCCTATTCTTTTATATAACTGTCCTGTACTATAAAGAATTTGACGTATATATTTGGATAGTTTATTTGGTATTGGAAGTTTTCTTTAGCTGGAGATTCATGAATGTGTCTGTTTTTTTCTTAATAAGAAACAAGTCAGAATAAAAAGAAAAAAAATAGCATTTTGTAATTAGTTATAAATGATTATTAACTTTACTTTGTGATCTCTAATGATATTGCTAATAAACAAGCCTAGTTTTATGGTATTGATTTTAGCCATGCTAACCATATGCCAAGGTCACTAAGAATCCATTTATTTACTTTTGCATCATGATTTCCTTGACAAATTGTAGTTTGCTCTGTTATTCATGATACATGACTAGGATTTTTATATGCTGTAATTACACCTGGACATTTCAGATCCTGTTTAACATATTGTATTTCATGTTTGCAAATACGTTATTTAATTTGGCTGTATCCAAGTAAGCAATAAATGCATGGTTAACTTGGCAAAGTGCTCATTTGTCAAGGGCTGCTAAAAATACCTCATGAGAGTTAAACAGACATAATAATATAAGAGAACCATCAGAAAAGGGCATAAAATATAAAGTGGAACAACATTTTTTTGTCTTTGTTTTACAAACATAAATAAAGAGCAATAAAATTAAAGTACTGAAATAAAAGATCAAAATGTGCCCACAATTAACTTTATTAATGTCAACTGTACACTTGTGTTTTATTAAGATTTTGATTAAAATATTTATTTAAATAGAGTGGTTCCCATGCTGTTAATATGAGTAGTTAATTATTTTATAAGTTCTTATATTAAAATTGCTGTGTCATGTGATTTTACATATTTTATTCAAAATAAAAATAACCAATAGATTAGGATTACAATTCAGTATTGATCATTCATTTCATTATTCAATATGTAGACTATCATTTTCATTCACAGAAAAACAAAAACAAATAATGTGCAATGTTAATAAGGTATAATTGTCAAAATGAACTAAAGGATTTCTTCCTTTGATTTTGACCTTGCCATGGTGGATGGACTTGGTTTTCACCGGCAATGTTAAAACTATCACTAAGAGCAATGTGCTGAATACTAGGATAACCCTGGACAGACTGGTAAGAGGAAGGGGACAAATAGGGGACAATTCAAAATCCTCTCCCATAATACTAAGAATAACAATCACAAAAGTATTTTATGGAACAGGTGTGCCAAGGCTTGCAACTTGACCCAGACCTGACAGGGTATTTGCTGCTAGCTGCGCAACACATTTAGCCTGACAAGGCACAGCCTGAAGACATGCAGCTACTGTAGCATACTAACTGTGACAAAGAAATGTAAACTGAGCAAAACATTCTCTCTCATGAATGTAGTGCATAATACTTATTTGTACATGTGGGTTTCTAAAAATGTAGCCTTGATATTCTCAAGCAACATTGTACTTTGCTAATTTTAGCTTTTTGCTCCACATAATAGATAGATAGATAGATAGATAGATAGATAGATAGATAGATAGATAGATACTTTATCTATAATAATATAATATATTATAATAATAATAATAATAAGTAGGGATGCTCCAATCATTTTTAAGGCCGTATTCCAGTATTCCAATACTGACTCCAATTTTTTTTTTCTTTATCCCTTTAAAAAACTTCTTACACTAAGCTCCTGCATAACCTAGCACATAGACGCCTTATGCCCTATATTAAAATGTATTTTTACAATTAAACTACAGACCACAGACATTAACTCTTCATTTTTTATTAACAAAATGAAATTCTGAAGGGTTGTTGTTCAGTGACCATAAAAATACTAAAATAAATAAAATTGCCTTAAAATACAAAAACAAAAATTATATTATACACAAAAATATTTCCCCATAATACATATGGCATACTGCGGTGGGTTGGCACCCTGCCCGGGATTGGTTCCTGCCTTGTGCCCTGTGTTGGCTGGGCTTGGCTCCAGCAGACCCCCGTGACCCTGTGTTCGGATTCAGCGGGTTGGAAAATGGATGGATGGACATATGGCATAAAAGAAAAGGAAATGCTTCTCATAATTACAAGCTGTCATATTGTTTAATTTTTTCTGTAATGTACCTAACATTCCATTTACAGATTTGTTTACTATTTCAAATCTTCATTGTATATTTTGTATGTTTTATTCTTCCACTAGCTGCTCTTGACTGCAAAACAGATCCCTGATCCTAGTTAGTCAAACAGTGGGACAGGCACCTTTGTGTTTGTGTGCCTGCACCAGCACACAGCTCCTACTGTTTGATATATATATACAGTGGAACCTCGAGATACGATCACCACCGTATACGAAAAATTCAAAATACGAGGAAAGTATGAGCGAAAAATTCAGATCTAAATGCGAGCATTGGCTCGCGTAACGAGCCACGACCCAGGCTGTGGGTATAGCTCGCGGCTTAGCGAGGGGGCGTGGTAGCAGTTGCGAGCCGCGATCTGCGGTGTCTGTGTTTGTCACTTAAGTGCACAGGTGGGAAACTGCCCACATCCATGATTGTTCCTGTGGCTGATGGGCTGCAGCTGCCATGTCCTCCCCGCATATATAGAGAAGCGCGAGCCGGTAGAGAGAGAGAGAGAGAGAGAGAGAGAGAGAGAGAGAGAGAGAGAGAGAGAGTGAGTGAGTGAGTGAGTGAGTGAGTGAGTGAGTGAGTGAGTGTGTGTGTGTGTGCGTGCGTGCGTGCGTGCGCGCGCATGCGCGCGCGCAGGCTCGCGTGTAGCTGAACAGACGAGCCAAACAGCTGAAGCAGGACGGTGTAGAGAAGGTCAGCTGCATTAAGAGTGTCTCGCCTGTTGCAGAGCCCGCAGGTGAGACGCTAACAGAGAAGAAACACCGGGGATTGTCATCTTGTGTATTTTAAACCTCCACTTCACAACTGTTTTAAGGATTATTTATTGAATGCTCTACTGCACTTTAGACACCTGTTTTGATTCTTTTAATAATCAGTTATATTATTTACCAGTGTTATTTATTAAAGGTAGACTACAGTATATATAATTTATCAGTGTTATTTGTTAGTAAAATTGATTTTTATGTTAATATATTTGGGGTGCGGAACGGATTAACTGGATTTCCATTTTTTTCAATGGGGAAGTTTGTTCTAGATACGAGAAATTCGCTATACAAGCTTAGTGCTGGAACGAATTAAACTCGTATCTAGAGGTTCCACTGTATATATATATATATATATATATATATATATATATATATATATATATATATATATATATATATATATATATATATTTCGCCTTACATCATACAATTTCTTGTATTAGGAATTTTTTTGTTTTTGCATGCCCTTTGGGTCAGAACTCGAAGTCAATTGCTCAGCAGGTGGTAGAAACCATTTCAGATCCAGAACAGATTCTCAGCACTCTGCAGTTTGCCGAATGTTAGAATTCCAAACTATGTTAAACCAGCAGTTAATGTTAAGATTTGCGAAGATTAATAATGTGAAGATTTCTTACATAGACGCCCAATTGGATTTTATCTCTGACGATGAAGTATCTACCTTATTGGTGCATGTCGGCACGAATGATATTCATTTACAGCAATCTGCTGTATTAAAGGGAAACTTTATTTCTCTATGCACCAAAACTAAAACAAAATGTCAGAATTTAATTGTATCTGGCCCCTTATCAGGATTATATAGAAGGGATGTGATTTATAGCAGATCATGTTCTTTTTTACTACTGGCTAGAAACCTGGTGTGCAAATAAAAGGATAGCCTTTGTTAACAATTGGGATGATTTTTCTAAAACGCCTGGATTTTTCAAAAGAGATGGTCTTCATCCTAACTTGGAGGGGATCTTTTATATTATCTCAGAATATGGCAGCAAAACTGCCTGGCTGACTGATAGTGACAGAGCACTATCCAGGACGCAGTCATGTGATCGTAAATCACAGGCTGTTGTTTATCCCACCTGTTACTTTCCTGAAGCTGTTACCCATAACATCTGTTGTGGGGCATCCAATAAATTTAGTAATGATGCTAGTCTACAGGCCACCAGGGCCATATTCATTGTTCATGACTGAATTTGGCAACCTTTTATCTGGTTTGTCTATAAAATATGATCACTTAGTGTTGATCCTGTAACAGGAGAGGAAATCTTAACTTTAATTTCTAAAATGAAACCTACTACTTGTTCATTTGATCCATTGCCAACAAAACTAGTAAAAGTGCAATGGAAGTCCTTGCAGTGCCTATTCCTAACATTATTAATAGTTTATTATTGCAGTACCTGATGCACTGAAAGTGGCAGTCATCAAACCATTACTTAAAAAGTCAGTCCTAGACCCACACATACTTAATAACTATAGACCCATTTCAAATTTACCCTTTTTCTCTAAAATAGTTGACATAGAGGACACCAATCAGCTTCAATCACAACTTACACAATTTATCACATCACAATTTATTTGAGAAAATCCAGTTTGGCTTCCAGACTAGTCATAGTACAAAAACGGCACTAACGCGTGTTGCAAACAACATAATGATATATTCTGATGAAGGACACTCTACTGTAATTGTGTTGTTAGACTTAAGCTTACAGACACTGTCCTTGCCTTGTTTAGTTCGTATTTATCAAATTGATTCCAGTACGTACAGAAAAATGCTGACAGTACTCCATCATTATACACAGAATTGAGATATGGTGTCCCACAGGGATCGGTACTGGGATCTTTACTGTTTTCACTTTACATGCTTCCACTGGAATCTATCATTTGAAAACATAATGTTAATTTTCACTCATACGCAGATAACACCCAGTTATACCTTTCTTTTAGACCAAATGAAGTTTCTCTGTTGTTGTCTTTAATTAGTTACATAAGTGAATTAAAGGAGTGGATGGATGAAAACTAATTGTCTTTAAACACAGATAAAACAAAGATGTTGATTATTGGAGGGAATGATGCTGATCGCAACAATATTGTGTTGTCATTTAACTAAGTTGGAATCACCATTAATTTTACTGAATCAGCCCATAATCTAGGAGTTATCTTTGACTCTGGCATGTCATTTAAAGCGCACATTACAAAGTTGTCTAAATCATGTTTCTTCCATTTTGAAAATGTTCAGAAATTAAGGCATTTTCTAAATAAGCGGGCGTCTGAGAAATAAATGGATGCATTTATTTCTAGTAGGATTGACTACTGTAATGCGGTGTTCAATGGATGTTCAAAATATTCTTTATACAGCTTCCAGTTAATTCAAAATGCTGCTGTTAGAATTATTATAAGAATAAGCAGCCAACTATTTTGCCTCAAATGTCAACAGAAGTTTTACTATAATTTTTTTTTTTTTTAAATTTGCATGTTTAACAAAGGGCGGCACTGTGGCACAGTGGTAGCGCTGCTGCCTCGCAGTAAGGAGAACTGGGTTCGCTTCCCGGGTCCTCCCTGTGTGGAGTTTGCATGTTCTCCCCGTCGTGTCTGCGTGGATTTCCTCCAGGTGCTCCGGTTTCCTCCCACAGTCCAAAGACATGCATGTTAGGTGCATTGCCGATCCTAAATTGTCCCTAGTGTGTGTGTGTGTGTGCCCTGTGGTGGGCTGGCACCCTGTGTTGGCTGGGATTGGCTCCAGCAGACCTCCGTGACCCTGTAGTTAGGATATAGTGGGTTGAATAATGGATGGATGTTTAACAAATTTGAACTACAATTAGTCATGGCTCATCCATCAACTTGCAATAGCACATTAATCAATAATATTTTTTCCTTACTTGAATTGGTATCTGTTCTCTATTAAGCTATTGAGATACCACGGGTCTATTTGGGCTCTGTTTTTAACTACATGTTACTGTAAAGTACCATTAAAAACCTTATATACTGTATAATGTAGTCTGCTAATGCATGTAATTGCATATATTTATCTCTGTTATTTTCTATACTCTACAGTTTCGAAGAATCATTAGCTTTGTCAAATATTGTCACACACTTTCTCCTCACTCCCTCTTGTCTTTTATCTAGCATTGCTCAAATGCAGGACATAGGCATGAACTGAGCGATTTTGGCATGATTTTAAGCCAAATTTGCAGCTGAGTTTCCTGAGTTGGTATAGAAAAGCCAAGCAAAATGACACCTTTTATTGGCTAACTAGAAAGATTACAATATGCAAGCTTTCGAGGCAACTCAGGCCCCTTCTTCAGGCAAGATGTAATGATTACATCTTGCCTGAAGAAGGGGCCTGAGTTGCCTCGAAAGCTTGCATATTGTAATCTTTCTAGTTAGCCAATAAAAGGTGTCATTTTGCTTGGCTTTTCTCTACATTCATAATGGCTAACACGGTACAACACCCTAGTACTACTGAGTTGGTATGAATTTCAGCTTTATCATTCATCATTTCAAGTACAGCATTATCTTGTGATTGGGCTTTTGTAGGATCAGAAAAATTTCTGTCATGTCAGAATATTCACTTGGCTATTTTGTCTCATGAGCCAGTTTTCTGATGTTGCTATGAAATTTCATTGTGCATCAATCAGTGTATTTTGTATATTTAGTATTGCCATTGTCATACTCATTTTCACATTTTTGATTTCAAAAATCTAAATATCATATAGCAACACACATGCAGCTAAATCACCAATGAAAATCTTTACTAGATGAACCCAAAATAAACACACACAATAGTAAACTTCATAGGCTACATACCTCTAATTCTCTTTGTAAAATAGACAGACCCTATTGTGCCATGCCTCAACCCTCCACGAGTCCAGTTACTCCCTTTTCTTTTTACTGTCAGAGCACAATAAGGAACACAGCTTTGTTTGTTGACATTTTGAGAAACCCATAGTCATCATATTTTTTGTGGGTAAAACTGTCCATTTGGGCCATGTACACATATAATCTAATATCCCATGCAGAATCCCTTGCTGAATATCAATTGGACCAAACATGTTTGTACAGTTGGAGCACATAAACAACTGGTGACTTTACCGTGAAGTGTGAGAAGTTGCTTGCCCAAAATTTCTAAAAATCACACAGTGTATGCTGGGCATAGCAATGGTCAGGTTAAGGCTATGTCACGTTAGACAGTTTTTTCCAGTGATGTTCAACCACAGCCTTAATTTATATTATCATAGTGAGTTGGAGGAAGTCAGTGGCATGCTGCCTTGAAACTGGTCACATATTTTAACATGCACACCAGCTCACTCCATCTAGTTTGTGACTCAGTTGTTTTGTCTTTTGTCATGGGGCAGGATCTGTATGCCTGAGAGCTGACAACTAAAAATTGCTCATTCGGAAATGCAATACATAAATGCAGTGATGAAAGATAAGGAACATGGCACTTTGAATCACACAAAGAGAAAAGAAGCTTGTCAGTCTGATGTTTCTTGTTTTATGTACGATGGCAGAATGAATGAAAGTAAATGAATGAAAAGAAGTAAAAGAAGTTTCAGAATGAAAAGAAGTAAAAGGGCAGATATTGCAGTGATGAACTCACTTTGCCTGTTAAACCTTTGTATAGCATGGGCTCCATCAGGCAGCATACAATTGGCTGTCAGGAAAAGGGCTGAGCATGACCAAACTGGAAGATCAGCCTGTGATCAGTAAATGTGGCATAGCCCATGATTTTCAGATGTGTAAATTGACTTGTTCCAGCAATAAGATCAGTATCTTTTGCTGGCATGTTAACTGGTTCCTTCAGTTTGGTCTGTCAGGAGTGTGGATGAGTGTTTTAATGTGCCATATGGAGAAGCCCCAGCTCCAGAGCTGTTTTCTGCACTATGTCTCATGCTGTTGGGTATATTTACATTACAAGGCTGACTTACACAAACACCCACACATTAACAATTTAAAACTGCCAATTAAATGAACATGCACATCTTTAGTATGTTGGAGTGGGTTAAACCCAGAGTTTAAAATTTAAAACCCAGAGTACCAGGAGAAAAAGCCATAGACACTCAGGGATATTGTGCAGACTCCACAGAGTAAACTAGTGCAATAAGTGAAGGAATTGTGATGTTGCAGCAGTGGGCACTGTTGCCTTAAAGTTGAGGAAGACAAAATTGGATTACTGGTCATGTGTGTGCTTTTCTCTAACATGCCACACATGTATCAAGTAAAATAATCTGCACCTTTAATGAACTGTTAATACACCCAGAATGTATTTCTGCTTTTTCCCTTGTCCATTTTTTTAGGCATTATGCATATATATTTTGTAACAACACTGAAAAAGATGCTTCACTTCCTTGCTCATAAAGTGTCATGAGACAGACATGTAGTATTGCTCAGATGTTCATTAAATTTCTGTCCCTAAAGAATGACATAGGGTGAGACAAATTCAGCCATTTCAAGATAACCAACTTTATTATTGTTGAAATGTAAGTGTAGGGGATGCACTCCTTCTTATTATGAATGTCAATGAATGTATATGAGTGCAAATCCATATATTACATTATAGATTCAGGACTTTCTTTTAAAGTTCATAAAGAGTTAGGGCGGCAAAATACTTTTTCAAAGGACATTCATTCATACACAGGGGCTCCTCAAGTGCTATTTCCTTTGATATTTACAATATCCATGCCAGTGACCAGAGGCACAGCAATGATCATTGTTTCATTATCGAATATTCTGATAACACTATGATGATAGGAGACCTATTTAAGGATGATGAATAACAAGCGGAATGTCAAAAAGAATAAAGAGAAGTGAAGCAAAATGACACCTTTTATTGGCTAACTGAACAGATTACAATATGCAAGCTTTTGAGACAGCTGAGGCCTCTTCTACAAAACCTTAATAGATCTTAGGGAGATTTTGGCAGGTTTGTTAGGACCCCTTACCTGTGAGAATTGTATTTTCACACTTTGCTTCAGAGGGTTAGACTCCAATGTAGGTTACCTCATTTTTCAATACCATTCTAGCATTTCTTGGTTTGATTTATCTCTTAATTTCACCTTTAATGTATTTTGACTTCACCTGGAGTACTCTATTGTCTGTTTAGATGAAGAATAAATTACGCACAGGGAACACTGAGTTTGGCAGACATTGGTTTATTTGAAACTTCAATCATTACCTCACATATGCCATAGACAAAAAGCTGATTAAGTTATTGGAACATCATCAGCATCATCACAGAAAAAAGTCGATGAGTTTGTGAGGTTTGAAGAAGAGTTTAGTTATGTGCTCAAAAATTAAGACACTGTATTTGGTAGAATTTAACTGAAACTGAAGCCCCATTTTACTGAGCACTTGACGTTGAATTTCATTTAAACTCTGATTTATTTGGTATTTATATGTATTACATTTAGTAGCAACTATCTTTTGTAGATATAGATATATTTATGACATTTTTTTGCAGTGTTCCCTTGATTAATTTTTCAATACATTTTACAAACAGGTCTTTTTAGACATATGAATTTAAGGGCTTTCAAAGTTTTACTTACCTTCCCAGAATGAGGTCACAAAAATGTTAGTCAAACATAATGAGTAAGATGCATCAAAATGTTTACTTTAGCAGTAAAGTGAAAATGTTTATCTATTTAGCATTCTTCTTCATAACTAGTTTTGAACAGTCCATTAAGTTTGTATTACTTGATATTACTTTCACAACCATCAACCACCACATATTCAAATGATAAATTATGTATAAATGTAAGTATCAAAGCAACCTATTATATTGAAAACAAAATTGGAATATTATAGCATTTTCAGGTAATTTCATTTGTAGGGGAAATAAAAAAAAAAGCATTATGTAATATAATGAATTCTTCCTCTTATTAACAGTAAAAAGGTTTTTCATTTCAAACACATCCAAATGTAACATTTTATATTAAATATCATTATGCTATAGTATACAACAAAACACAATGCACAAAGTGGAGCATGCTTGTTTATTTTAACTTGAAAGCTTGTACTACTAATTAAGCTCAAATAATGTGAACAATTAAAACATATATTTTGTTTGAAGTCATTCAACAGGAAGTTGGCTGTATGCATAGAAATTAAGTACCATACATTTTGTTACAAAACAATATTTTTTTTTATTATTTTGCATATGGCCATTGCTTTTCATAATTTCATACATTCTGTTGAACTAATTTTAATAGCATATTAATTTAGCTATTTTTATTTTAGAACAGATGCTTTCATTTATTTGGCAAGATATTGCTGTTTATATACTAAAAAATAAATGCTAAAAAACAAATATATAAAAACTAGTTCAGAGACATTCACTTTAGTATCTATGTCTATCCCTGATGGAGGGTAAAAAGCCAAAATGTGGTGTCTTTCATTTAATTTTAATTTTTTTTTTGTGTAAATAAACTTTTTCTCCTTTTTGCAGAGACATGCTGACACACTTCTTCACTTACTCCAATAATAATACTCTGATGATATGATTTTATCATGGTATAATTTTTAGCATGATAAAAATAAACTGCTCAAAAAAATTAAAGGAACACTTCGAAAATACATCAGATCTCAGTGGGAAAAAAAATCATGCTGGATATCTATACTGATATGGACTGGGTAATGTATCAGAAACTAAAGGATGCCTCATTGTTTGATGGAAATGAAAATTATCAACTTACAGAGGGCTGAATTCAAAGACACCCCAAAAATCAAAGTGAAAAAATGATGCGGCAGGCTAGTCCATTTTGCCGAAATTTAATTGCAGCAACTCACAATCATACTCAGTAGTTTGTATGGCCCCCACGTGCTTGTATGCATGCCTGACAACGTCAGGGCAATGCTCCTAATCAGATGACAGATGGTGTCCTGGGGGATCTCCTCCCAGATCTGGATCAGGGCATCACTGAGCTCCTGGACAGTCTGAGGTGCAACGTGGCAGCATCAGATGGACCGAAAAATAATGTCCCAGAGGTGTTCTATTGGATTTAGGTTAGGCAAACGCGGGGTCAGTCAATGGTATCAATTCCTTCATCCTCCAGGAACTGCCTGCATACTTTGACCATATGAGGCTGGGCATTGTCGTGCAACAGTGTTAAATTCATTGGTGCCCCTCTAGTGCACCTGTTGTTAATTTCACTAACACCAAGTGCCAGTCGAGCTCCACGGTGCTGGGCAGTGAGCACAGGGCCCACTAGAGGATGTCGGGCCTTCAGGCCACCCTCATGAAGTCTTTTTCTGATTGTTTGGTCAGAGACATTCACACCAGTGGCCTGCTGTAGGGCATTTTGTAGGGCTCTGGCAGTGCTCACCCTGTTCCACCTTGCCCAAAGGAGCAGATACCGGTCCTGCTGATGGGTTAAGGACCTTCGATGGCACTGTCCAGCTCTCCTAGAGTAACTGCCTGTCTCCTGGAATCTCCTCCATGCCCTTGAGACTGTGCTGGGAGACACAGCAAACCTTCTGGCAATGGCACATATTGATGTGCCATCCTGTAGAAGTTGAACTGCGTGTGCAACCTCTGTAGGGTCCAGGTATCGCCTCATCCTACCAGTAGTGACACTAACCATAGCCAAATGCAAAACTAGTGAAAAAACAGTCAGAAAAGATGAGGAGGGAAAAATGTCAGTGACCTCCACCTGTTAAACCATTCCTATTTTGGGGGTCATCTCATTGTTGCCCCTCTAGTACACCTGTTGTTAATTTCATTAACACCAAAGCAGCTGAAACTGATTAACAACCCCCTCTGCTACTTAACTGACCAGATCAATATCCCAGAAATTTCATTGACTTTCTGTACTCTGTAATACTCTGATTAAAACGTGTTCCTTTCATTTTTTTAGCAGTATATTTTAAAAAATACCCTATTAGTTATTACCATGCTGGAGACCATTACTAAAGCATAGTATATTTTGTATGAGCTGCTTCTAATGTTGTTTGTATTGCACAGTGTCTGTCCTTTGTTACTAGATTATAACTGTGTCAGCCATTTTAACCAACTCTTACTAGGTGTTTTTCTTTCTTTTTCTTTTCTCAATGTTCTGTAGTGCCACTTTATACCATTGCCATTTTGTCAGGTTATTTCTCCAGCTTTAAGAACAAAACGTCAGAGAATATAGGAAACATTACCATCAACGTCAGATCCAACATTAGTTCATTGATGATTCTATCAAGGGTGGCACGGTGGCGCAGTGGGTAGCACTGCTGCCTCACAGTTAGGAGACCCAGGTTTGCTTCCCGGGTCCTCCCTGCGTGGAGTCTGCATGTTCTCCCCGTGTCTGCATGGGTTTCCTCCGGGTGCTCCGGTTTCCTCCCACAGTCCAAAGACATACAGGTTAGGTGGACTGGCGATTCTAAATTGTCCCTAGTGTGTGCTTGGTGTGTGTGTGCATGCCCTGCTGTGGGCTGGCGCCCTGCCCGGGGTTTGTTTCCTGTCCGTGTGCCCTTTGTTGTCTGGGACTGGCTCCCGTGACCCTGTAGTTAGGATATAGCGGGCTGGATAATGAATGAATGGATGATTCTATCAATGGGAAATGTACAATATAATCTGAATTTAAAGGAACTGCATAGATCTTTTTATGCCTCATATCCTTCAGCAAGAACAGATATTCCTTGGATACTTAAGCAAACACAGACAGTATGAAGTTGATTTTGATTCTGACTACTTATTATATCTAGCTCAACATATATCATTTTGGATATCTTACCCCTTGAAAGCTCAATACTGTTCAGAAAACTAAAAATTTGACACATTACACCAATTCAATGTTTTTAATTACTGATGCTGAAACTTACATGGACAAAATGTCACAGGCAAGTTGCAACTAGTGATAAAGAATATTAGTAACTTTGCTAGACATTACTCCAATTAAATATTACCTGCCTTATAAATAGCATGTACACATAAAATCAGCTTATTGTATGGATGGCTAAGTGAATCATTTTCTAAATTGATAAGAGAACAATGTCAGTATTTGTGTTTGCACAAATACTTCATAATTTTGTATGTGTCTTTTTAATATTTTTACATCATTTTTGAAGCAAAAACTGTTATTAATAACTTTACTGTTTTAAAAAAATGACAGAAAAAAATATTGAAATTTCCATTAGTTGACTGTCACAGGCTGAGAACAATAACAGTAGCTAGCAGTAATGATTCTAACCATACTCACTCTTAATTTGAAAAATTCACTCAAAAAGAAATATTCCTGCCCATTTCAGATCTATAAAAAATCTCTAGGAAATCTAAATACTTAATGACAAATTAAAATCCAGCAGCCTTCACATCTGTTAAACAATGAAGTCTGGGAATCATTCTAAATTGGTTTGTTTTTTACAAACATATGTAGGTTAAACACTTACATACAGATGTTAAATGGAGTTTTATACTAAAAGAATAAAACAAAACCCCTCCTGTTCCTTGTATAGCACTTGTGTCCTAATCTGTCAGAGTAGGTATCTTTCCCATTTCTCCAATAATAACTGCACTGATATCTTCCTTTGGCTAAGGCATTGGGCCTTTAGCAGTAACAGTGTTCTTGCCTCTGACCTGCCCCATGGATGAAAATGTGTATGAAAAAAAGTTGTAATATATCTTGGATAACTGTTTCTGTCCAAAATGCAATAATACTAATTTTGAATGCATTACTTTCAACAAGGGGATGTTAATTTTAATTCACCTCTTGACTCAATGCTTGGTGTGCTCCAACAGGTAGCTGACAACAGTAAGACTTACTGTCAGAATGACTATCACTAAATATCCTGTGACTATTGTGATATCACTTAGCAGCTTCATTGTGTACTACACCCCATTCTAAATGAAAAGTAACAGAGACAAAATGGAAGATTAAGTCTATGTGCCAAAATGTCATAACAAAGAGGGACCAAGATTAGAATCATGCCATCCTGACACTGCAATTCTTCTCAATCTTGTGAACCAATTTCTTTCAAGCATACTGTACATAACAGAAGTTCCTGTTAATCATTCTGTCTTTGAAAGAACTGTAATCTATAGAATATAAACGTAAAAATGTAAATTATTTTTGTTGGAGGGAAAAGGATGCAGTATGTATGCCATTCTTCCACTAAGCATACTAAGTTTAAATTGGCTTACACATGCAGTGACAGCCATTGCTTTTCTGGCAGGCAATGTTATATATAGATAAGTTATACAAAGAATGTGGAAATGTTTCATATTTATTCTTAATGTAATAAAAAAGAATCAAGTATTGAAATACATAAAATTCATGATAGTCTGATTGAAAATGAATGTAGTTATAAACTATGAAGGACCTTTAACAGTTGTTACACTATGTATTTTTTAAAGTTTTAATTTACCATAATAGCAGACCATCTATAATCCTAAGCCATTTATATAATAGTAAAATAAATTTACAATTATAATACAGTTTAAAAATTAATTATATGATTAGGTTCTTAAGTAAATGGTTATATAAACTACAATAAGGTAGAACTAACCTGTAAACTACAGTCTACACCTTCCTTATTCTACTACTGCTTAGTTTAATAATATAATAATAATAAATAATAAAAATAATAATTCTTTACATTTATATAGTGCTTTTCTCACTACTCAAACCTCTTTTTATAGTGAGTTCAGAGTCACTTCAACCACCACCAATGTGTAGCATCCAGTTAGATGATGCGATGCCAGCCATTTTTATGCTAGTACACTCACCACACATTATCTATTAGGTGGTGAAGTGGTGAGAAATAGAAAGCTTTGATTATTTCATTTCTGTAACCAGCAGCCAAACAATAACAAGATACAAAGCAAGCCAACAGATGACAGTACTAACATGATCAAATTTTCACCTCTGTCCAACTTACAATATCTGCCTCAATAAAATATGTGAAAGTCTAAGAAATATAGATCTACAGTGGACCATAAAAAAATTTAGATGGTTTTCTGGAAATTACAGTGAAAATGGTGACCCTCTGGGTCTGTTTGAGTCCACTGAGTTTGTTGATAATCTTTTTTTTTTTCTTTTGCCTAGCATGACATTAGTGTTTGTATACAAGTTAAGTAACAAAGAAACATTTAAAGGTTCAGGATCTTTAAAAGCAAGTCAGTTATAATGAAGGTGAAAGAAGTGTTTTTGATTAGCATCAGTAATTGATTACTAATTAAGAAGAAAGCTGGAATGGAAACTTGCAGTCATTGAAGCCCTCCAGGATCTGAAATTGAAAAGCATCATACATGGCTTTCTCATTGGCATATTTTCATTAAAAGATAACTAAAACATTGGTCTTTTCAATTCTTATTTCCATATTATTTCTTGGAAACCAATGGAGGTGTCACCACTTTCAAACCTAAATCATTTTTACATATAGTATTTCTTTGAAACTAATCAGCTGAAATACTTTGGTCATTCTAAAGAATAATGCAATCTTTATTATAAAGAATTGAAGATATTTTTCAGTAAATCATTCTATTTTTCCTTTTACTCCAAAACTAAGCTTGTCTTCAGTGTTGATAGTATAATAATGAATAGATTTCACACTTGAAAAATCAAATGTGTGACATACTTTTAAACAGTATCTGCATAAACTTTCATACAATTTAGTGATGTTAATGATTAACGTCAGTTTCAGTGCTGTCTTTTCATTTTTAGCTTTTCACTAAATGCATAAGTATAATATATCTGCACTTCCCACTCTTTAAAATGCTGTTACATTTCAAGATAAGTGTTGCATACAGACAGAATGTATGGTTTCAGGAAAGAAACTAACATGATATAAAAACTATTGATATTTCACTTTACCTTCTTTTTTACACTGTCAGATAGCACATCCATGTAGAACACTGTCAGGAAGTATTGTATTTGTCTGTTTTAAACTTAATGCACTGTCATGTACATTAATATTTACTTCTCTGGTCATTGTCGGCTTCTGAAATTGACCTTTTCTTTCAATATTTTATTTATTTGACACTATATGCATTTATTTGCAGTTCATTAATATTTTTAAAATCACACAAATTCATGACAGTGTTTTATATATGCTCCCACTAACAGTCTAACAATGTCACATCAAAATGCCAGACAATTTTAAAGTTCAGTAAGACAATGTTTACTTTAAATACTGTAAACATATTAATTGGCTAAACGTCTGAAATTGTTCATTTTATATTTACTCTTGGTTTCAAGATACAATGTTATTGCTGAGCTGTTTAGTTTTTAATGAAATCATAACAAGGTAAACGCTGTACTTTATGCTTATTTTTCAGGTCAAGCATGGAATGTAAATACTGTATACAGGCAGCACATTTTTCTCAGATGTTTTGTTTTTAACAAACGTACTATTAGAAACATTGTTATTACTTTATTGCCATGGGTTAATCGTATTTTTGTAATAAATGAATTCAAATATTTCATATTTCATTACTCAGACTAATCCTTATTAGGACTTTTTAGACATTATACATTTTACATGTTGTGCTTAATGACTGTGTTCATTACACATGTGGAACTTCCCTGGTTTAGGAGAACAGATTTGTGATATCTTAAAAATTAGTCATATTTTTTAAAATAGGGGTTAATTCAGCACTTAGTAAAGTAGAACCTCCCTGTGTGATGTGCATTGTTAGCATACAGGATATTTCAGTAAAATAAACCAATGCATTGCGTACATATGCTCTGGAGTTAAAGCATTAAGTGACAACAGAATAAAAATATTCTGATGTAGACCTTCTGAAAATCATAATTATGTGAAAATATGTTGGAAAACTATGTATTCATAAATGCATTTGATTTATTTTTACAATAAAAAGGTAAAAGATTTTGGATATACTTCACAGCGTACATAAAGAGTTATAACTCTTACCTATAGTTGTAATCACAGTGATGGCAAAATAGAAGGATCCTGCGAATTTCCACTGCACTCCGGCTTTGTGGGGTTTCAGTTGCAGAACCACTCCTTCTAGATCGTCAAAGTTTTCTTTAGTAAGGTTGTATTTGGTCATTAGATCTGTTTTTCTGTCGTCCAAAATTTTTTTCTGCGAGGTTTCGTTCTCGGATTCCAGGGCATCGAATACTGCTGCTCCAACCAATAAATAAGTAAAGGTACAGATGATAAGAGCTAGGGTTCTCACGTTTTGCCTCTTCATGGTCTGAGTGATATTACTTGCACAACATTTTGAAAAGCTGATCTGGTGGACGGCGAACTTGGTTGGTTCATGGCGGTCCTTGCTTCTAGAAATCACGGCTCTAGTCACAGAGGTATCCGAGTGCCTTCTATTGACCTACAGATTTACGAGGAGCTGTCCCTTCAGCACCACCCCCACCACACCACCCCGTCAGTCAGCTTGCACGCTTGCATACCTAATATGGTGATTCTAAAATGCTCATCTGTAATTGCGGTGTGGCAGTCTAAGAGTATACTTAGAAAACCATCACAGTTGTCTTTCGTGCACATATTCAACATTAAAGTCGATCTATCCAACTATACATTTTATGATATAACCAATTGCTTACCTGTCCACTATAACCTAGACTTTCCCGATTACTTAACGTCAATCGAGAACAGCTAGTCATTGAAAAAAACGCACACTTTAAAGAATGAAACATTAGCCAGATTACTTGAAGTGTCACAATTTATATGGCTGCATAATTCCTGTAAGCCTCTGTATTTTCATTACCTTCTTCGGTCCATTTACATACTCGGAGTTTAATTGTTACATCGCTACCTGCAAATGCAAAATAGTACACTGCATCATCGTATACGTGGCAAGAATTAACCAATAATTGAGTAGTCCAGGGTGTTTCTGCATCTCGCGCCCGCTCGCTTGCCTTTTCAGTCGTCCTACCTAGGAAAACACTAACCGCAACCCCTGTAAAAGGCTGAAGACGAAATTCGAAGGTGGCTTCCTACATGTATATAAAACGCATGTGTCTTGCATTCCTCTCTTCTTCCATAAAACCCTCAACGGAAATGTAATAAAAGACGACTGGTTCTTCGGCTTTCCGGATCGCCTTAATGTTCAACGTGCATAAACATTTTCTGTATGCCTTAGTGTCCTAACACCGCAGTTTACGTTAATGTCATAAATCTGCTGCCTCTGCGAGTCGTGACTCTTGAGTCCGATAAATAGTTAATACGCACACGCGAATTTCATGGTTTCAGTACTCTGATTCTTAATGCAAGTATTCAGCTAAGCTGTCTGGTTATGTTTTAATCCCGCCAGAGACCGAGGACCTTGCCGTTTCTCTATCTCTGAAATCAAAGAAACGATTCATTACTAATTATGGCTCTGCAAAATGATAGGCTACCAGCTCCTTTTCATCCCATTACGCAGCGTTAGTGGAGGTTCCACTCCAGTGAACAGATCCCGTTAACTGCTTAATCTGCAAGACAAGAAGGCGCCTAAAGAGGGATCGTCGCAGACCAGAATTATGTGAACTGCTTTGTATTTTAATATACAGTAGCTGCAGTACATGTATGGGGATTTTTTCCGTTTCCACATGACTTGTAACTATATTCACATTTAACGTAAAGTAGCTGTATTGCACTGCCAGAGGTATACTGCAGTGAGTTATGGCTTTGTATTAATAAATGCTACTGAAGGCAGTTACTAATTCGATAAAATAATATGGTTCGAATTTACGATGTGACAAGTCTATATTGCCGTGCCCAGCCTAAATATAAAGAGAAAAATAAGATGATAAATGTACCATATTATTGGCACTTTCACGAGCACATTACCGTGAAAATTCAGGGTTATCTTTTTACTCCTGCAAAGTAACATTCTATCAATGTCAAGAGATTAAGATATACTTTGTATTAAATGAACGACAATGCGTGCACTTGATCAGTCTTCAGCCAGTGTAAGATATTCTTGATAAATTTTTTTTTTTCTGGCAGTCATCTCACCTACTGCTAGTAAACTATTTGGCATCGGTATAACAAATATTTAAAATAAATTATTGGATTTTTGGAAGATTTTCCTGTCTTCAGAATGTTCATGCCAAGAGCGACATTTGGGGGTGGCAAGTGGGGCAACCGCCCAGGTCCCGCGCCTAAGGGGGCCCCGCTTTTGAGGTCCGCGTGTCCCGTTCGAGCGGATTTGTCAAGTTATATTCTCCAGTACATATATATTTGAGATGCTTCTAAGAGGAACCCTTTGAAAATCTCTCTTCAAGGTCAAATTACATAGTTCGAATATTATTGCACAAAACATGTATCACTGATAACCGCCTGACATGACATCTACGTGAGTTATAACTATGACATCCTGCATATCGAGATGAAGGGTATACTTGAATTTGGGTACTTTTCTGTAAGAGGCCCTGCTAATTTCCACATGACACCGCATCGCATTTCGCACTGTCGTGGTATTGTCATGAATTATGAATAGAACTTTTTTAATAGATAATGTCGTTATATTTTGATAAACTCTACGTGGTATCTTGCAAAAAATTTAGCTGAATACTTTAAAGAGAAAATCTGGTGTATGTTAACATTATTTTTGTTAATTTTGTGTGCAATTTTATACACTCCACACATACCGGTAACAGCGTTTGACATAACTGGCCCCCGTATGAGGTTGGTCAGCCATAGGCCCCACACACCCCCAAGGCTGCCTCTGGTTCAAGTTCATTTTAAACTGAAAATCCGAACCATGCGAGTGGTAAGAAATTATATTAACTCTGAAGTATTATAAGCATATTTATAAGGGTCATGCTACACCGTTTAACTGGTGATGTATGTAATTTCACTCGTACTTAATGTGAATTGCATTTTATGATGCTTCCAAATAGAAAGCTGGACAGGTTTAGATACATTACTTACTTAATGAAAAACTGAAAATTTAACTTGGTAAAACAAAATAATTATACATCCATCCATTATCCAGCCCGCTATATCCCAACTACTGAGTCACGGGGGTCTGCTGGAGCCAATCCCAGCCAACACAGGGCTCAGGGCAGGTAACAAACCCCAGTCAGGACACCAGCCCACCGCAGAATAATAATTATTATAATATAAAATGTGCTTATTTCACTCCAATACTCTACTGGTATATGGCTGTTGACCAGTGTCACTTTGGTCTTAGCTATCTATTGGTGAGCATCACACATCGTTTCCTAATCGAGAGAGTACACTCAAGTATGCTGAAAAAATAACAAGAATTTAAAATGCACTTTTACTTCACACTGTATTAGACAAATTGTATGTAATGCCTATTTAGATAGATAGAATTTTTAAATTTTATTTCAAGAGTTACCAATAGAACAAGATTCAATGCACAGCAAATTTAATCAAAGTATAAGATGAATGTTTTATTTATTAATGTTCATGAACAACATTTCTGTTTCCTATTAGCTTATAAATCATTATCTATGCTTTTTGTGGTCCATTTCTATAGTCATTTAACTGTTGACTTCATTTTATGAAGTTTTTTCCTCATAAAAAGAAGTAACTCCTTTACTAAAATGCTAACTTTACATGTTTATAGGGTTCCCAGTATAGGTACTGTAGCCATAAAAATCTTCTTTTTAAAACCATAATCTTATTTTGTGAAATTCCATTGTGGATCCTAGTGTGAACACACCATAGTGTTATTAGTGATGTTCTCACACAGAGTATGTTACAGTAAGTAAGTGTATGCTTCTGGATGCAAGATCAGCTTCTTACATTTAAGACCATGGTATTCTATTACAAAATACACATGCATTTTCCTTAGATGGTTTAATGAATATTTTTTAAATCATTTTAAATAAATGCCAGAGTTGAGTGGCTCAGCAGTTAATGCTGCAATAAAATCTGTGGCCAGAGTTAAAATCCTGCATCCAGTTGTGGTCTGGGTGAGTATTTCTGTGGGCTTTTCAGGTTTCCCCATATCCAAAGGTCATGCATATTTATGTTCTTTGTTGTCTGTAAATCAGCCTCACGTGGATATGTGTAAGTAAGCACTATCAGGAAATTTGGAGTCTCCCATTCCCATGTTTTTTTTTTTATTTAGATTATGCCAAATTCTGATCAGAGCTGATCTATAGATCTTTAGACAGGCAATAAAAAAGAAAAAAGAAATTATGCTGAGGTTCTAGACTTAATCCAAGCCATACGTTTAAATTTCTCTCCTACTAAGGACAAGAAAACAAAGGTATTAAAGGCATAAAAGTGCCATTGTGATATGTTTTCATACATTTAAGCATAATAATAGAACACAAAATCTAAATTAGCTTTATTAGTTTAATATACAGTAAATGCAGTGGTGAAAATTCTTGTTTCTGTCTGATTTGAGCAGTATAAACCCATTCAATAGACAAGTTCAAATAAAATTCAGATGTAACAAGATGGATAATTACAAAAATTGGAACCTATCAGAAGAATGTGACAATCAAGAAGCAAAAGAGGACAATTGACCAATCAGGAAAAAGGAGATCAACAGATGAAAAGGGAGTCACTCTTAGATCAAGAACTAGAATTGCCCTGAATGAGCTGTGTGTCGGTTACTAAAAAGAAAAGAAAAAGTAAAGTGTTTTGTGAGTTATACCTTCTTTGTATTTTTGCATAAGCTCTATACAATGCTACCTTTGAGATTTTTGCTATAAAATATATCTTTTAGAAAAGCCTAGAAAAGAATGTTTGGATATTTTGGTTCAAATAGTTTATAAAACAAGCACATACAAATATAGACAGGTAATTGAATAGATTTTTAAATATTTTAGATTTGATAACTCATGCCTTATATATACCTTCAACATCCCTTGTACACCTTTTCTTGGTGTCCTTGTGTATCTGAACCTCTCCTGCCTGGCACTCCCTCTCTTGAGGACATTCCCATTAAGCCTGCTTCTCAGACTGTGTCAGTTTAAAGTGCTTTTCTCACCTCGTGTTTGTTTTTTGGCTACCACCAATGATCGCCATGCCTGTGTTACCTACTGTGAAAACATTGTTGGTATTCTTATGAATACTTCTTTGCAAGTGACTCTCAGTGTACCGTCTACACCTTTGCTCCTCCTTGCTAAAGTTCACATATGCCAGTAGAGTTGCCATCCATCCATCCATCCATTATCCAACCCGCTGAATCCGAACACAGGGTCACGGGGGTCTGCTGGAGCCAATCCCAGCCAACACAGGGCACAAGGCAGGAACCAATCCCTGGCAGGGTGCCAAGCCACCGCAGGAGTTGCCATCCCTCCCTTATAATACTTATATTATTCTACCAACTATAGTATACATTATAGCCTGCAGGTTATATTATAACTAGAACAACAATTTATTTTTGTAATCTCAAAATCACACAAGGAATGCCTCAATCAGCTTTAACAGTCATTGATTTTTGACAGCCCTCCAGGCTTGACTCTCTAAAAAGACAAGAAAAAAATCCTAAAAGAAACTTGTAGGAAAAAAAGAAGAAATCTTGGGAAGGGCAGTTCAGAGAGAGACACCTTTCCAGGTAGGTTGGGTGTGCAATAGGTATCAAAAATTGGGTAAATATAACACACAAAACAGACCACACGTAATCCTCTTCACAGAGCTAGTTGACCAATCTTTCATTGCCACCTCAGAAATACAATACAATAGTAAGAAATATTTTGTCCCTGCACAGCTCTCCTCACCAAAGTGCAGTAACAACTCTCAAGGCAAAATGCAAGAATAGATTATATCATTCATTAAATACAGAACTACCACATATGAGAAATATGTACATGTACATATGAGGAATATGTACATCAAAAACAAAGTAGAAACTATCACTAAAAAATTATAACATTGATGTTGTTCATTCAATGTAAATTTTCTCTTTCAAGCAACTTAAGATTAGTCATTTAGTGTTGTAGCTGGAAAATTTGGTTTCAGATCTCAATCAAATTAAAGAAAATTGTTTGTACCAAAGTAAGTTATGGTGGAGGGAATAAACATAAAAATCCTATTTCAGTTAACCTAATATTTTAGGTTGTTCATGTGCTGTGTGGGACGGGCCATTTGTATATTCTTCTGGTCGAACTTTCCAGCATGCTGGCTTTCCAACTGCCAAAAAAGAAGATCACTTTCCCGAGTGGAGTGGACATGGCTATAAAGGTCTGGTCATTTTCAGCAGCAGACATTTATAATGGAGGATTTCTGGTAAGTAACCCTGTTTCTCAACTGTTAATTTTAAGTATAAGATCTCGTAATAAAACATACTTTCAAAAAAGCTGTAAAAACATTTAATAATTTTTTGTTGTATATTTAAGATTTACATTGCAAAATGCTTGTGTATTTGCACTAGATTTTTAAATAAATGTAAAAATTACAGCATTGGAATGTGTTATGTTCATAATATTTCTAATAGCATAAAAACAGGTTATGACCAATAAACTATTTTGAATTGTAACAACTTAAAAAATAGATTTACTTCAGTATAAAACAAGTGAATTGCACCCAATCACTCTAAATGATTTACCTCAACTTAAAAATCTCTCTATCAGTTAACTAAAAAACTACAGATTGTAGATTGTAGAAAAGGAGTCAGGGAAGAACCAGAAGCAGTCAGAGTCCTTGAGACCTCAGCCAAAAAATAGCCTTCTCCTACTGGTCATTCCACTAGTAAAACTAGGCAATAATCAGTGCAAATTGATCATGCTAATATGTCCATCCATTTTGGCTGAACGTTAAGATAATTAGAATTATTTTTTATTTACATATATATTATATTATTATTATATTATTATATTATATCCTAGGTAGATCCTGTTATCCAAAGCAACTTACAAAGGAGGTTAAAATAATTGATTAACATTAGTTTAAGGACTGCTTTCAACAAGTGTAGCACGGTAGGGTACAAAAGATGATAACTTTAAGTGAAGAGCTATGAAGCTATCATATATAATACCAATTACCAATATGACAGGTATCCACAGAGTAAAAACATTTACAGTAATCCCTCCTCCATCGCGGGGGTTGCGTTCCAGAGCCACCCGCGAAATAAGAAAATCCGCGAAGTAGAAACCATATGTTTATATGGTTATTTTTATATTGTCATGCTTGGGTCACAGATTTTCGCAGAAACACAGGAGGTTGTAGAGAGACAGGAACATTATTCAAACACTGCAAACAAACATTTGTCTCTTTTTCAAAAGTTTGAACTGTGCTCCATGACAAGACAGAGATGACAGTTCTGTCTCACAATTAAAAGAATGCAAACATATCTTCCTCTTCAAAGGAAACAGAGAGGAAAGCAAACAAATCAATAGGGCTGTTTGGCTTTTAAGTATGCGAAGCACCGCGGCACAAAGCTGTTGAAGGCGGCAGCTCACACCCCCTCCATCAGGAGCAGGGAGAAAGAGAGAGAGAGAGAGACAGACAGAGAAAAACAAAGTCAAAAATCAATACGTGCCCTTTGAGCTTTTAAGTATGCGAAGCACCGTGCAGCATGTCGCTTCACGAAGCAGCTGCACACAGAAGGTAGCAACGTGAAGATAATCTTTCAGCATTTTTAGACGAGCGTCCGTATCGTCTAGGTTGCGAACAGCCCCCCTGCTCAACTCCCCCTACGTCAGGATCAGAGAAAGTCAGCGCAAGAGAGAGAGAGAGAGAAAGTAAGTTGGGTAGCTTCTCAGCCATCTGCCAATAGCGTCCCTTGTATGAAATCAATTGGGCAAACCAACTGAGGAAGCATGTACCAGAAATTAAAAGACCCATTGTCCTCAGAAATCCGTGAACCAGCAAAAAATCTGCGTTATATATTTAAATATGCTTACATATAAAATCCGCGATAGAGTGAAGCCGCGAAAGGCGAAGCGCGATATAGCGAGGGATCACTGTATTAACAATTTGACAGACATTCACAGAACAGTGGGGTTTTCAATTCCCTCTTAAACATATTGAGGGAGTCAGCAGTTTGGATGGAGGTGGGTACTTTGTTCTTCAGTCTAGGAGCTGGATATGAAAAGAGTAGATTGACATTTAATATCACACAGAGGTGGCATGACCAGATGTTGTTCACTGGCAGACCTGAGTTAATGGAAAGGAGCATAGGACTAAGCAAACATCAAGTATTTGAAATGAATGCATACTGCTACAGTAATGACCTGAGAAGACAAATGACATGCGCCCGTCTTGGCTGGTTGAATACAAGATGGACTTCAGAATTTCTGACCATGACCTTGTTGGCACATCTGGGCTGTCCTGCTAGTAGGGAGCTGCAGTTACAAAGATGTAACAAGACTTCTGGACCAGAAGTTTTCCTGCATATTTTGTCAGATAAAGTAATATTTTTTGGATTGTGTACAGATTTATAAATAATACAGTACATTCTATGACAATGTGTGATTTAAAACACCTAAATTAATAAACCTACCAGTCTCATATTTAGATTTTTTTTAGCCTATCCTTTGAGTTTTAAAAGCTTAATCTATACACATTTTCAATCTAGTGAGTCACTCCTCCTCTCCTAGTAACACCTGCCGAGTTGACTTATGTGTATCACTCAGTTAAGCACAATGTGAGCTATAACAGTGCTAATTGAGCACAAATGCTGAACCATGATTTTATGTTTCTGTTTTTTAATAGGCAGTTGCTTGTGTAATTATTTGTGCTTTTGGTATGTTGTCTTGCAACATGGCAGTTTAAGCCATACGTATTGATTTAACAAAATATAATAGTTAACCCGAGGAGTTAGGGGTCGGAAAGTGTTTGGTGGTCATTGGGTGTTGTTTCTGCTACACCAAACTGTTCAATAAACTAACTGGAATAATTTGACTTGCATAGGCAGATGACTATAAAAATGGTTTTGTATTAGAAATTAATCACTGAGTTATTGCTGCTTTATAGATAAATATTAATATGCTTGGAGGGGAACATGATAAATTGTGATAAATATGCAGTTAAGATTTTAATCATAATTACATATTGAAATTGAACAGCAGTTCTAATATATCTATGTGTGTGTGTGTAGGTAGGTGGTCGACTACACATTCCTCCCATTGACATTCTGTTAAACAATAAACCAATGGCAAAATAGCTCAACCAGCTCTTCGGAAACTCCCTCATAAACAGAATTTCAATGGGAAACAACAACACTCTTAACTTGCCCTCTAAAGCTCAGTTGCATGCTTACCATGTAAAATGTTCATTGCATGATGTTTAGAACATTTAAAATTGAAGTTCTCACTATCACTTTTGATCATTCCTTTCCTCTCTTCTCAAGACTATGTCTGCCCCAGCCAGTGTTTCTCAGCCGCTGAACCTACTCAAGGAAGAAGAATTTGTGTTCTGTTAATCTGATTATGCAGGACGATTGCCTTCAACTCTACTTGTATCTTGTGTGCAGAAGTTAAAGCTCCTACTTTGAATAAAGCCTTAAACCTGTTCTCACCTGTTCAACAATAAAGCAATTTTTCCTTCAAAACCAGGTCTTGAATATACAAACACGTATATATATATATATATATATATATATATATATATATATATATACAGTGGAACCTTGGGTCACGACCGTAATTCGTTCCAAAACTCTGGTCGCAACCCGATTTGGTCGTGACCCGAAGTAATTTCCCCCATAGGATTGTATGTAAATAAAATGAATCCATTCCGGACTGTACGAGCTGTATGTAAATATATATACGCTCGCTCGCGCTCTCTCTCTCTCTGTCTCGCTGCACAGGGAATGCACAGGGAGAGACTGAACATGTGCGGAAATCATCATCGCGTACGAACCAGAAGGGAAACTGGCTTGTTCGTCACCCGAGTGTGTGGTCGTGAACAGATGCAACAGTTTGGCAAACTTTTTGGTCGTAACCTGATTTGTACGTGGTCCGAGGTTCCACTGTATATATATATATATATATATATATATATATATATATATATATATATTATATATATATATATATATATATATATATATATATATATATATATATATATTTTTTTTTTTTTTTTTGTAACAGAAAGTATATATATATTTTTTTTGTAACAGAAAGCCAGGGCCCTTACCAGGCCGGGATGCCTTCTTAAAGGAAGCACCAAGGGAGCAGATTAGAACTGGGCACTGCCGCCCCCAGAGAGCTAGATGGCAGCACCCCTGGGTTGAAACAGTGCCTTGGATTCTCACAGGGCTCCACTGGACTTGGAGATTGAAACAGCCCTGTTGGGTTCCATGGGGGAGCTACAGAGCCCTACTTTGTTTGGCTTCCACTAAACCTGGGAGTGCTTCCAGACCTTGCTAACAAGCCACTTGGAGTACTCCCAGGTGCAGCATAAAAGGACATGCCAGCCTCCATTCGAGGAGCCAGAGTCAGGATTGAGAGGACAGGATGACACTAACCAGAAGAGGAGTGGAGACAGAAAGATAAAGAGAAGACAAATGGCTGTGTGTATTGCTATGCTCTATTGTACTGTGCTGAGCCTGTGAGAATGACTGTCTGGAGCTTCCTTACATCAAACTTGACTCATGGTTTTTGTTGCTTTTTTCTGGCTGATAGCTTCATCTTCAATTGTGCAACCACCAGGTGATGGTTGGACTCGATTTCTGCTCCACTCTTGACTCTCACATCTTGCAGTGAGCTTCTCCATTGTTGGCAGACCATGATGTGGTCAATCTGGTTTCTTGTCTGGAGACCCATATGGCCTTGTGGATTTCCTGGTGGGGGAAGAGGGTGCCTCCAATGGCAAGGCTGCTGAAGACACAGAAGTCTGCAAGGAGTTCTCCATTTTCATTCATCTCTCCCAGGGCATGCCTTCCCATTTCCTTTTCTCTTCCTGTGTTGTCGATACCCACCATTTAGATCTCAAAAGAGGATCAGCATGTCTCGCTTGGCTACCTTGTTGAGGACAGATTGGAGCGAGTTGTAAGAGATCTTTCTCCTCCTGCTCTGCATTGTTTGTTGGAGCATAGCACATGATGATGGATGCTTTCTGGAACCTGGAAAAGAATCTGGCTGAGGTGATACCATCTGGCACTGGTTCCCACTCCATCAGGCTTCTGGCTGCTTGTTTTGACAGCAGCATGGCTACCTCAGCTTCATGCAGCATCCTCTGCTTCCTTTCCTGAGAAGAACAGCATTTCTCCACTTTGCAGTTTAATTTCACCAAAGGAGTTACATCTGACCTCGCACATGCCAAGTAGTGAGAAGCAATATTGGTTAATCTCCCTCACTGTCTGTGTGCACCTATCTCCCAAAGCATGTTCCGATGTGGATAGGGTGCTTCTGAGTGATCAGCTTTGGGACCAACAACATTCCCCTCAGGTAAAGAAGGGTCATCGGCCCGGTAGCTCCCTGACGAGTTTGGTTACAGCACATCATCAGCCTCCAGAATAGAGCCCTGTTTCTCCTGAGACATGAGTTTGTGAATGACATACTGTTTTTGGTTTCCATAACGAAAACTTTTTTTACTTGGATGAGATGTTAGCCCATTACACAACACCCAACCTGGAGAATTAGGTTGTCTGTTTACTCTGGCCTATACCCGTCTCAGACCTGTTCGGCTTGGTTACATCTGCCAGGAGCGCAAGACAAAGCTCTGGGGTTTAGGTATGCAAGTTGTCCCACCATGTCAAGGCAGTGCACCATCAGGACAGAAAAACAATTGGACAAAAGAAGTTTGTGAAATTTGCCTGGAATGATGAGTCTCGATTTTTGCTGTGACATTCAGATGGTAGTGTCAGAATTTGGCGTCAACAACATGAAAGCATGGATCCATCCTGCCTTTTATCAATTGTTCTCACTGGTGGTGATGGTGTAATGGTGTGGGGGATATTTTCTTAGTACACTTTGGCCCCTTAGCGCCAACTGAGAATCATTTAAATGCAACAGCCTGAGTATTGTTGCTGTCCAAGTCCATCCCTTTATGACCATAGTGTACCCATCTTCTGATGGCTACTTCCAGCAAGATAACATGCCTTGTCACAAAGCTCAAATCATCTCAAACAGATTTCTTGAATATGACAATGAGTTCACTGTAATCAAATAGCCTTCACAGTCACCAGATCTCAATCCAATCGAGAACCTTTGGAGTGTGGTAAAAAGGGAGATTCGCATCATGGATGTGCAATGACAAATCTCCAAAAACTGGGTGATGCTATCATGTCAATATGGAGCAAAATCCCTGAGGAATGTTTCCAGCATCTTGTTGAATTTATGCCAAAAAGAATTACAGCGGTTTTGAAGGCAAAAGAGGGTCTAACTCGGTACTAGCAAGGTGTACCTAATAAAATGGTCGATGAGTGTATCTTTTGGATACACACACACACAGACCTAGTCTGTGGGAAGTGCATCAATTTCAATAAATGTATATTAAAAAATAAATAAAACTGAACTAACAACAATATGTTTGATATTATTTGAAGACAAACCTAAAGGCTTCTAACTACTGATTTGAAATTGATTTTTATGGGCATCTTAATTTTTAATTTTGTTCTGTTAGGTTCAAGGGTTAATTTTTCCAGCGTTGTATCAAAAATGGATTTTTTACAACAAAAGTTGATCAACTCTGCTCCACCCTGTAGTTTATTTTTTTTAATACTATGCAGGAAATTAAGGAGATAATTATAAAGTTGTGCATGAGATGTAATAAAAACATTATTTTGCATAAAGATAAGTGTATTTTGTAAAAGGTAATCTGATATCAAGAATGGTATCCCTACAATCTGTAATTAGCAGGGTGTGCTACCTGCCCTATTCGTCATCTTATTCAATTACTATGTAAACTAATTAATGTAATAAACAATGTAGATATGATAAATTCTTGTTTTGTCCCTGCCTCTTTTTCATCCTAAAAGTTCGGTCATGGTCTTAGTTAACAAAAAAACAACTAGATCCTATGGCCTATGTATCATAGTGAACTCCTCACTATCCACATCCAGACAATGTACATAAGCAATCAGGAAACCTAGTGCAACATGTGTAGTACAAGTCAAGGAAAGTTATACTTATGCTATGTATATAATGCAATAGTGATGTCTCACCAGGGGATCTATGTACTATTATGGTCTCCTTATTATAAAAGACATAACAGCTTCAGACAAAATCTTGTGAAAAGCCAAGACTGGCAATGCCCTGACATCACCTCCGACACTCTACTTTAAGAAGCTTTTAAAATAAATAAACAGATACATACTTTTATTATACATACAAACGCAATATAGCCTAAACACACACCAGAATGACCAGATAGATAGATAGATAGATAGATAGATAGATAGATAGATAGATAGATAGATAGATAGATAGATAGATAGATAGATAGATAGATAGATAGATAGATAGATAGATAGATAGATAGATACTGTAGAACAAATGGACGGAGAAATGAACGAACAAACAAACAAGCAAACTTTATTTGTCCCCAGGGGGAAGTTTGTCTTTTTAGAGAAGCTCTTTAAATAAATAAAGTAAATTGATAGATGAATAAATATTCATACATACACAATATATTCTGAACACATGCCTGAATGACTAAAAAGAAAGAGAATTAAAAAAGAAAGAAAAACTTGTTTGTTAAAGTAATGCAGTCTCCCAAAATCAAAAGAGCCTGCTCTACCTTTTATGATGTTTAGTTGCAGACACTTTCTGTAACCAAGAAACAAAGTTCTCTGCCTGACTTCCATGACATGAGTGACATGAACTGGTGTTATATTTAAAATTGGAGGTGTACAGACTAAAGAGAAAAGGGGAGAGGACTGTTTCTTGAGGTGCTTCAGTGTTCCTCACATCCATATTGGAATGTCCTTAAGTATCACAAACTGAGGTCTGCCCAACTGATAGTCCATTATACAGGATGCCATTTGCACATCCACCTGCATATCTCTGAGTTTACCCCTTAACAGGGATGGCTGGATCATAATGGCACTGAAGGCACTGAAGAAATCAAAAAACATAATTCTCACAGTGCTGCCCGTTTTGGCCAAACTGAGAATAAGCTTTGTGGTGCAGGTGGATAATTACACTCCACTCCACTCCACTCCACTCCACTCCAATCTTTGTCTGGCAAACTGCAGTGGGTCCAAGTGTTGAACCTGCGGTGTCCACCTGTCTGTGTCTGGGCCATCTTCCACACGTTATACATTTGCAAGAATGTAACCACTGGAATGACATTGAATCTGTCTCTGCCTCTCACATGTATGCACACACATTTCCATGCATGAAACGCAATTATATGAAAATGCTATGTCATTTGAACATGTTTTTTTTCTGTCTTGCCCAACCTCTGTGTTATGGAGCATGGTACTGGGAATGCAGACTTCTTCTTTTTAGGTGCATACACTGTCAGCATGACACTGTTAGATCTAAACACTAGTGTGAAGAATTGCATGCATACAGATATGACTTTAGCTGCAGGTGGAAGTTTCCATCCTACTTCATGGTGCCAAGCAAAGTTGTGTTGCAGTGCAGCAGTACATTAGCCAGCGAAGCTGACGTGAAGAAGTTGTCTGTTGTTATAGTTCTGCCTTTTTCCAGAAATGGTTTTATGACCACAGACTAAGCAAAGTCTTTCACCCACGGGACGACTGGGATCTTTTCCTAAATAAGGAGTAGCATTGCACATGTACATGCAAATCTGTCATTTTTCAGACGTTCTGCATGGGTGTCTTTGTTGTCAAATTTTACAAATAGCAAAAATTCACAATGGATGTTAAGATTCAAATCAAATGTATGTTTTTATTAAGTCATAGTTAGTGCTGGGCAGTATACCGGTTCATACCTAAAACCGTTTTTTATTTTTGGTATGATATGTATTTTTTTTATACCGCAACACCGGTTTAAATAGCCTAAACAACGTTTGGAACGTGGCATATCGGGAAACTGTTGAAGGGGGGACCTTTTTTCACTGCTGCACCACTAAATGGAGTACATGCATTAGTGGAGGTATTGAACGGTGACATTCCAAAACTGAAACTGAAGCAGACGATAAAGTTGAACATGATGACACAGAAGAACTTTTGCCAAAAAAAGGAGCCATGGCTGTTGTCTGGAGAAACTTTGGTTTCAAATGTGTGAATACTGTTTCTATACTACAGGATAATACTGCAAGCCAAGTTGTACTTGTTTCATTTTTTCCAGTACTGTGTAATGTACCTGGGTACTGTGTAGTCAATATGTCAACTTTATTCTCGACAAATAGTTTTTTTTTCTTCACTGTGTCCGCATTTTTTTTCTTCACTGTGGCTCTAATACGCTTCCGTAGGGCTATACCACAAATAGCATTATAAATGCAAGTTGAAGTTTTATTATTTATGTATATAGCTTAGCTTAAAGCAAGGTCCATATTAATGCAGTTTGCCTTAATGATGGTTCAGTTGGTAAAGATGTCATCACCAAGTTGCTCTTGTTTTATTTTATTTTATTTTTATTTGGTGAATACTGTGTAAATAATAGTATTAATACTGGAAGTTGTACTATTATTTATTTTATTATTATTTTTTATTTTAAAGGGCAGCATGGTGGCTCAGTGGGTAGCGCTGCTGCCTCGCAGTTAGGAGACCCAGGTTTGCTTCCCGGGTCTCCCCTGCGTGGAATTTGCATGTTCTCCCCATGTCTGCATGGTTTTCCTCCGGGTACTCCGGTTTCCTCCCACAGTCCAAAGACATGCAGGTTAGGTGCATTGGCCATCCTGAATTGCCCCTAGTGTGTGCTTGGTGTGTGTGTGTGCCCTGTGGTGGGCTTTTTCCTGCCTTGTGCCCTGCGTTGGCTGGGATTGGCTCCAGCAGACCCCTGTGACCCTGTAATTAGGATATAGCAGGTTGGATAATGGATGAATGGATTAGTTTAAATATTATGCAGTTTAATGATGGTAAAATTGTTAAAAGCCTTGAAGTAATGGTGCAGCTATCAGTAATATTATTATGTATTTTATTGTTATTATTTATTAGTTTAAATATTATGCAGTTTAAAGATGGTAAAATTGTTTAAAAAGTCACTTAAACGTGTCAGTGGACAGAGATTGTTAACAACAGAAAGTGTAGTTGGTTTACAAAAAAAATTTACTATTTATTCCTTTTCTAAGACATGTTCAGTGCAATACAACTTTTGACAATCACATCTGGATATTTTACAAGGTCTAAATGCCTCTTTGGATGGTTGAAAATATGTTGTCAAAATTTTAGTTTAAGTTGTTTGCAAAATTTGTTCAATAAAAAGGCTGTATATTTTGACTGCATCTGTCATGCAATGTGATTCCATCTCTTCATTAGTGCCACCCTCTTGAAAACTATCACTTTATGGGGCCATACAAACCTGTACTAATACTTGTGCGCACATTAAATTCTCATGACAGTGGAATAGGTTATTCTTAGCCAGTGGAAAATGTGGTTAACATCCACTCATGCATGGGAAAAAATACCGTCAAATACCGTGAAACCGGTATAATTTTGAAAAATACCATGATATAGAATTTTGGTCATACCACCCAGCACTAGTCATAGTAATAATAATAGCAGCTCAATACTCAAAACAGAAAATGTGAGGAAGACCTGGGCTCGAACCCACAACCACTTGATTTAGAGGCAGCCGTTCTTACCTCTAATCCAGCCATGCAATTGATAAATGGGATTCAGTTTTTACTCATTGACAGCAACATGTAAATTGAATAATTTAGTTTCCTTTGGTTATATTATTGAACTAGCAAAATACCCGCGCTTCGCAGCGGAGAAGTAGTGTGTTAAAGAGGTTATGTAAACATATATATACATATACATATATATACATATCTACATATACACATATCTACATATACATATATATACATATACAAATTTACACATCTACATATGTATATATATATATACATATGTACATATATATACATATAAATATATACATATCTACATATATATACACATATATATATACATATGCACATATATATATATATAAATATAGACATACATATATACATACATACATACATACATACATTCACATATATATATATATATATATATATATATAGCAAAATACCCACGCTTCACAGCGGAGAAGTAGTGTGTTAAAGAGGTTATGTAAACATATATATACATATACATATATACATTTATACACATATATACATATATACATATACACATCCACATATATATACACATACATATACACACACATACATAAACACACACACATACATCCATCCATCCTCTTCATATATACAATACAATACAATACAGTTTATTTTTGTATAGTCCAAAATCACACAGGAAGTGCCGCAATGGGCTTTAACAGGCCCTGCCTGTTGACAGCCCCCCAGCCTCGACTCTCTAAGAAGACGAGGAAAAACTCCCAAAAAAACCTAGTAGGGAAAAATGGAAGAAACCTTGGGAAAGGCAGTTCAAAGAGAGACCCCTTTCCAGGTAGATTGGGCGTGCAGTGGGTGTCAAAAGAAGGGGGTCAATACAATACAATACAGTACAGTACACAGAACAATTTCTCAATATAGTAAGAAATAAAAAATATAAATTTTAGAAGTACAGAGCAGAATTTAACAGTAGATGATATATCCCATAATAAGATTTGTATTTGTATAGAGTCCTGGAGACCTCATCCTTCAAGCTGCCTCCCCCATTTGGCCATTCCACAGCTGAAACAGTGCTGGGCCAGCCAATCCGATGAAAGGACCCCTCTCTCCCACGATTCCTGCGATCCTCCATCTGGGATGACTTTTCCTTAGGCAGGCAAAACAACTTGGCAGGTGGGCCGTGGCACCAAGTGCCACATTTGAGTACCGAGAAGAAAAACAGAATAAGTGAGGGTTAGTATACAATTATAACTGTCATGTTACTTATGTTTAAGTGCTAATGACTAACAACAGAGATGCAGTCTGTACAGTTAATCAGCAGCTCTAGTCAGGATATGCTAAACTGAAGTAGTGAGTCTTCAGCCGGGATTTAAAAGCTGAGACCGAAGGGGCATCTCTTATAGTAGCAGGCAGACCATTCCACAGTTTAGGGGCCCTGTAAATAAAAGCTCGACCCCCCACTGTTATTTTATTAATCCTTGGAATCATAAGCAGACCGGCATCTTGAGATCTTAATGTGCGCTCTGGTTTGTAAGTCATGATAAGTTCAGACAAGTAAGCCAGACCTCGACCATTTAATGCTTTATATGTTAAAAGAAGGATTTTGAAATCTGCCCTAAACTTAACTGGGAGCCAGTATAAGGATTTAAGAACTGGAGTTATGTGTTCGTATTTTCTTGTTTTTGTAATAATTCTCGCAGCCGCATTTTGGATTAACTGGAGGCTGTATAAAGAACAGTTTGAACATCCAGTGAACACCGCATTGCAGTAGTCAATCCTACTGGAGATAAATGCATGAATTAGTTTCTCAGAATTCTGTTTATTTAAAAAGCGCCTTAATTTCCTAACATTTTTAAGATGGAAGAAACATCTTTTGGACAACTTTGTAATATGCGCTTTAAATGACATTCTAGAGTCAAAGATAACTCCTAGATTGCGGGCTGATTCAGTAAAATTGACTGGGATTCCTATTGAGTTAAATGATGACAAAATATTATTGTGATCAGCATCATTCCCTCCAACAATTAACATCTCTGTTTTATCTGTATTTAAAGACAAGTAGTTCTTATTCATCCACTCCTTTAATTCACTAACACAACTAATTAAAGACAACATTGGAGAAACTTCATTTGATTTAAATGAAAGGTATAACTGGGTGTCATCTGCATACGAGTGAAAATTAACATTATGTTTCCTAATGAGAGATCCCAGTGGAAGCATGTAAAGTGAAAACAGTAAAGGTCCCAGTACTGAGCCCTGCAGGACACCATATTGAACTTCTGTGTATAATGATGGAGTACTGTCAGCACATTTCTGTACATATTGGAATCGATTTGATAAGTAAGAACTATACCAAGCGAGCACGGTGCCTGTAAGCCCAACATCATTTTCTAGCCTGTGCAGTAAAATAGAATGGTCGATGGTGTCAAACACTGCACTTAAGTCCAACAACATAATTACAGTTGAGTTTCCTTCATCAGAGGATATCAGAATGTCATTTACAACCCGTGTTAGTGCCGTTTCTGTATTATGACCAGTGCGAAAACCAGACTGGAATTTCTCAAATAAATTGTAATGCGTAAGGTGTGTCTGAAGCTGACTGGCGACTACTTTTTCTAGTATTTTAGAGAGAAACGGTAAATTTGAAATAGGCCTATAATTATTTAGTATATGTGGGTCAAGGTCTGACTTTTTAAGTAATGGTTTAATGACTGACACTTTTAGTGCATCAGGTACTGTGCCATGCAATAATGAACTACTGATAATCTTTAGAATAGGCGCTGCAAGAACATTCATTGCACTTTTTACTAGTTTTGTTGGCACTGGATCTAGGGAACAAGTAGTGGGCTTCATTTTAGAAATTAAACTTAAGACTTCCTGCTCAGTTACAGGATTAAAATTACTAAAGTGCTGAGTGCAATGTGAGACAGGGTCTGCTAAGCTAGTATTTGGTTTGTACTGTGATGCAGAGATCTGGGATCTTATATTTTTAATTTTCTCATTGAAGAAGTTAATAAAGTCTGTACTGCTAATGTCTGTTGGTATTTTGCACTGTTGATCTGAATTTCCATTTGTTAATTTAGCCACTGTTCTAAACAGTGCCCGAGGATTTTTATTATTGCTATCTATTAATGTAGAATAATATTCTGACCGAGCTTTAAAGAGGGCTTTTTTATATTTATTAACACTCTCTGTCCATGCAATTTGAAAGACCTGTAGCTTTGTTGTTCTCCATCTGCGTTCCAGTTTTCGACACTCTAATTTAAGAGTTTGAGTGTTTTCATTAAACCAGGGAGAGTTTCTATGTGCTTTGATCACTTTTGTTTTAAGGGGAGCCACTGTGTCCAGAGCATCTCTCAAGGTCACATTATAACGTGATGTTAGCTCATCTAAATTGTTTTCTGTGTTTACATTTGATGTTAACTGATCTAAATGGTTTTCCACAATTACACTCGACTTACTCAAAGTATCTATAAATTTTGAAGCAGAGTTACAATCTAGATGCCGCACTGTCTTTGTTTTAATCTGGGAGTGTGTTGGCAAGGGCAGGACTAAATCAAATGTAATTAAGTAGTGATCAGAAATAACTTCATTTAATGGAGTAATAATTAAATTTTGAATTTCAACTTTGTAAGTTATAATTAAATCTAATGTGTGGTTATGATTATGAGTTGGACCTTTGACATTCTGACAAAATCCTACTGAATTTAACAAATAAGTAAAACATTTGCTAAAAGTGTCAGTTTCCACATCAATGTGTACATTAAAATCTCCCATCAGTACTACGTGATCATAATTTATAGCCAAGTCAGATAAAAGGTTGCTAAATTCAGACATGAACAATGAATACGACCCTGGTGGTCTATAGACTAGCACTATAATTGTGTTGGAATCTGTTTTAATATTAAAATGAATGCTTCAAAGGATGTAAAGTTGCCTAAATTTTTAGAAGTGATTTGCATTTTGTTACAATGAATTATTCCAAGGCCCCCTCCTCGACCTGAATCTCTAGACTTATGAAGGAACGAGTAGCCATTTGGTGACGCCTCAGCTAGGGGTACAGTGTCACATTTACTAAGCCAGGTTTCAGTGAGAAGACACAGATCAGATTTTGTACTTAATATAATATCGATTACCAAAACAGCTTTAGTGCTGTTATATATATACATATATACATACATACATAGTGCGTTGTAACACGGGCTGTGATTGTTACATGGGAGGGAGACGACAAATCACAGCTTCCCGGTTTCTAATCGGGCCTGTGATTGGTGCTTTGACTGATGCCTAGATCCCACAGTATGTCCCCTTAGGAAAGGCGTTAGGCAAGTGTAATTGAATAGTGGTGCTGCAAGTTTAGCTTTACACCTGTTTTTAAGGCTTATTGACTGAAAGGGGCTTTCATGAAAAAACTTAGGGCTTTGCTACAGGATACACCCTCCACAAGTTAAGGAAGTAAAAATAAAGGTATATATTTCTGTTTTATTTAAAACTTTTAAGTTTGTATGCTGGCGGCATGGTGGCGCAGTGAAAGGTGCCAGTTAGGAGACCCGGGTTCGCTTCCCTGGGTGGAGTTTGAATGTTCTCCCCGTGTCTGTCTGGGTTTCCTCCGGGTACTCCGGTTTCCTCCCACAGTCCAAAGACATGCAGATTAGGTGCATTGCCGATTGTAAATTGTCCCTGGTGTGTGGGTGTGTGCGCCCTGCGGTGGGCTGGCACCTTGCCCGGGGTTTGTTTCCTGCCTTGTGCCCTGTGTTGGCAGGGATTGGCTCCTGTATTTAGGATATAGCGGGTTGGATAATGGATGGATGCACATTTGTATGCATAGCCCTATTTGCCCGTTTTCGTTTTTTTTCTTTCTTCAGTAATATTTCAGCAAACCCGGAGCTTGTCAGTTCAAATCCTGGTACTGACACCACTGTGTGACCCTGAGGAAGTCACTTCACCTGCCTGTGCTGCAAAAAACAAAAGTAATGTAACAAATTGTACCTCAGATGTTGCAAGTTGCTGGAATAAAGGCATAAGTAAAATAGATAAATATGTATTATACACATAGGAAATATTCATTTATTTTCAGTTAAGTCATCTGCAGCAAACCTTTATAAATGAGGGTTTCTCCTTTCCTGTTTCTTCTTCATTGAGGTTTTCTCTTGGAGAGCTTTTTTCATTTCATTGAAAATTAAAGCAGCAGCTGCCAAAATATGTAGCTTTCTTATTAATTTTTCAACATTGTGTAAAATAACTTTATAAAGTAACATAAAAGGTTTAAATACTGGTTATCCTTTTACACTAAAATATTACTAAAGAGATACAAAAAAAGTAAAATGCATATGTTCTTTTTCTTTAAGGAGATTAAATATTACTGAAGAAAGAAAAAAAAAAAAAACTAAAACAGCCAAATGGGGCTATGCATACGAACTTAAAAGGTTTAAATAAAACAGAAATATATACTTTTATTTTTAACTTCCTTAACTTGTGGAGGGTGTATCCTGTAGCAAAGCCCTAACTTTTTTTGTGAAAGCCCGTTTCAGTCAATAAGTATTAAAAACAGGTGTAAAGATATTGACAATAAGCTACGCAAACCCACCAAGACATGGAATAGTTTAAATCAAGTATCATTACATCTTCCTTTCTTAAAGAGAAGTAAGGCAGTACTTATAAGCTTACATATATATATATAGACATACATACATATATATATATATATATCTATATCTATATATGTATATCTGTCTATATATATGTATATATATCTATATCTCTATATACATCTATATATATCTATATCTATATCTATATATATATATATATATATATATATATATATATATATATGTAAATCCCTGTGAAGTACTGCTTTTAAATTTTTATTACGAAGAAAAGAAAACCTTTTTAAATTGAGGGAAAATATCCCAATAACAATTTGTTAAGGATCTGGTTTTTTGTGAAGCTGACTTCACACAGCCTCTCCTCTGTTTTATAAACGAACGCCATAGAAGGTCTTCCTTTTTCGTTGCTTCGCTAACGGAAGCAGCCTTTTTATTTAATCCACGGGTTGTCCGCTGTTTTTTTGTTCGTTTATTACGATTGTTATAGTTGTGGTTGTATACCACGTTGTCAGTTCAGCACTCCGGTTGTAATATGACCAAGCTGTGCAAGCACACTGTTGAGAATGCAATGTATATTTGTACAGGAGAAAAGCAATCTTGCCTGAAATCAATGGCAACCTTTTGTAGGTCTATGAACTTAATTTAAACTTTAGGTTTACACAGTGCTTTCTTTCCGAAGTACCTGCACTCATGAATATGTCTGTATGCGTCAGTCGCTCAAATCCCTGTGCTTCGCACCGGCGAAGTACTGCTTTTAAATTTTTATTAAGAAGAAAAGAAAACCTTTTAAAATTGAGTGAAAATATACCAATAACAGTTTGTTAAGGATCTGTTTTTTTGTGAAGCTGCCTTCACTCGAGTGATCACTTCGAGCTGACTTGCTGGCTAACCATAAGCGTTACCTGGTAGGTAACCACCCGTACAATCAGATTGTGAATCAGACTACGAATGCCGTGAATGTAATTACCCCGATCTACATGCTGTCAAATAAACGAACTACATGCCGTGGCGCAATTTTAGTGGCTTCGCCTCTAGCGCTGACGTCCGAGGTTCGATTCCCGTAAGGGAGTGAAGTGAGTGGGTGGTTACCTATCAGGTAACGCTTATGGTTGGCCAGCAAGTCAGGTAACATCAGCCACGGTGCCTTCAGTTGTGAGAAGCAGATCATAGAATGGTTGAAAATAGTTTACTGTCAAATAATGCAAAGAGTACGCGACACGTCTTTCCCCCTTATTCTTGGCTCATCAGGCGTACACACTCACTGCACTCGCTTACGGTAATCGAACCTCGGACATCAGTGCTAGAGGGGCTTCGCAGCAGTGAAGTATTGCTTTTAAATTTTAATTTAGAAGAAAAGAAAACCTTTTTAAATTAAGTCTTAAAAAGAGGTGTAAACATATTGACAATAAGCTACGCAAACACACCAAGACATGCAATCGTTTAAATCAAGGCGTGAGTCGAAAAACACCATCCCATAATATTAGTTAACGATTAACACATTTCTATATGTATTGTAAGCATACAATACAACTGATAATATGTTGCACTTATTTATCTGGTGTACCAACATTTTTGCGCGTTTAACGGCTGAAATCTAACGTGGTTTGTGCCCTTCAGAATGAAAACAGTTAGCATTTACCTTTTTAATAAAAGGCGAGCTTTTAAGCCTGAGAAATCACCCGTAAATGCACACATTTAATTGCACATGTGTTAATATGTATGCTTACACAGTATTAAAAGACACTCAACAACGTCATTTACCTTTGTTCCCGCGTTTGATAAAAGGCGAGCTTTTAAGCCTGAGAAATCACCCCGTAAATGCACACGTTTAATTGCACATGTGTTAATATGTATGCTTACACAGTATTAAAAGACACTCAAAAATTAACGTTATTTACCTTCGTTCCCGCGTTTGACTCGTGCTGTAAATCTCTTCCTTGTTTTTAGTTCACGTGATTATGTAGGAGGCGTGATGACGCGATACGTGACTCCGCCTCCTCCATTAGAGTATATGGACAAAAAACAGGTTCCAGTTATGACCATTACGCGTAGAATTTCGAAATGACACCTGCCTAACTTTTGTAAGTAAGCTGTAAGGAATGAGCCTGCCAAATTTCAGCCTTCTACCTACATGGGAAGTTGGAGAATTAGTGATGAGTGAGTCAGTCAGTCAGTCAGTGAGGGCTTTGCCTTTTATTAGTATAGATAAAGACACACTTGTTTTGTTATACCCTTTATGAAAGTATTTGATATTTGAACTTCAGTCTTCACACATTATACATTTCACGTCAACATTTTATTAATTTTTACTATAACACGGAAAAAGTTTCTGTTTTAGTTATGTGTTCAACATTTCTTGCATCACATTTCCTGTCATTCTACATTTATCCAGATCGTTGTAGACACGGTACACACATGAAATGTATATATTTCAAATAACAATATACTGTTTACCCTATACAACTCCAGGCACCTCACACCCAGATAAACACACTTGAGCTGGGAGAACTTGAGCTGCGTCGGTTGAGGATGTGGTAGCAGGCTGCCTGCTGCTTGTGCTGATTGACACATTTGCAAAACAAAGACACTGGTGGAGAGGTGCAAAGGAATTTAATGTGGCCTGGCATTACGACTTTTTTCATAGGCTTCAGGAATTCCAGTGCTAAAGGTATCTTTAACATTTGAATACAACAGGTCCAAATGTTATTTCTTCGAGTATAACAAGACACAAGCTGGTATCCTATTTCCTTCCAAAGTCACATGGTTAAAGTCACCACATATAATAACTACAGGATAAAAATGAGTCAACATTCAAGTTTTGGTGGCAAAATGAATCATTTCTGCTACTGAGTTCACATTTGCGGAGAAATTAACATAAACATTAAAAAAATGATGTAACTTATCTCTCTGTGCAAATAACATTGACGAATTCCAACAGTCAAGTTAGGGAGCATGCACTGGTACAGTGTGTTGCCACACCCACTACATGACAAAACAACTCGGGATCCCAGTTTGCAAAACCCCAGGCAGACACGCGGTCCAGTACCACCCTCCGGAAATGGCCCTCTATCTGCCACAGGCAGGTGTTACGTGGACGATCCCTCGGGTCCCCAACAATGCGGATCTTACGAGCCGGATCACCCTCTGGGAAACGTGCCACATGGCCGTAGTGCCATAACTGACACTCCCTCACAAAACAGGTAATGTGCCTCATTCGGGACTCCATGAGCAACCACTCATTCGACACAAAGTCAAACCAATGGTACCCCAAGGATTTTCTGGAGAAACACAGTATCAAAGGAGTTCAGTCTCCATCTCAGGTCACTGGATAGCGTCCAAGTCTCACAACCATATAGCAAGACAGGAAGCACCAGGACTCTAAAGACTTGGACCTTCATCCTTTTGCATAGCGCCACACACCTTTCCAGTGACCTCATGACCCCCCATGCTCTCCCTATCCATCTACAATACAATACAATACAGTTTATTTTTGTATAGCCTAAAATCACACAGGAAGTGCCGCAATGGGCTTTAACAGGCCCTGCCTCTTGACAGCCCCCCAGCCTTGACTCTCTAAGAGGACAAGGAAAAACTCCCAAAAAAAACCTTGTAGGGAAAAAATGGAAGAAACCTTGGGAAAGGCAGTTCAAAGAGAGACCCCTTTCCAGGTAGGTTGGGCGTGCAGTGGGTGCCAAAAGAAGGGGGTCAATACAATACAATGTATTCTACTGACTTCATAGGAAGAGTCTGAGAGATGTATTCTACATCTACTAACTTCATAGGAAGAGTCACCAGAGACATGAATGTCACTGCCAAGGTAAGTAAACCTCTCAACAAGGTCGACACTCTCTCCACAAATAGACACACTGCTGATGGTTGTGCCCAAGAGGTCATTAAAGGCCTGGATCTTGGTTTTTATCCAGGACACTCACAAGCCCAGACAGACTCCTCGCTCAGTCTCTCGAGCACCCAGATCAGAGCCTCCATTGACTCCATGAAGATCACAGCATCTTCAGCAAAGTCAAGATCCGTGAATCTTTCTTCACTAACAAATGCCCCACAGCCGCTGGACCCCACAACCTTGCCCAACACCCAGTCCATATAAGCATTGAACAGAGTAGAGGGAAGAACACACCCCTGATGAACCCCAGAATCAACTGGGAAAAACACAGAGGTTCTGCCTCCACTCTGTACAGCACTCACAGTACCAGTGTACAGCCTGGCCATGATATCCAGCAACCTCGAGGGGATCCCATGAACCCTCAGGATGTCCCACAGGGCAGCTCAATCAACTGAGTTAAACGTTTGTGAAAATCGACAAAGGCTGCAAAGAAACTCTGCCGATATTCGCGTTTGCACTCCATGAAAACCCTCAGTGCCAAGATGCGGTCGATGGTAGACTTCTTAGGTGTAAAACCAGACTGTTCCAATCGCTGGTAGGTGAACAAGTGATCCTATTGAGGAAGACCCTAGCAAGGACCTTACCCAGCACCAAGAGCAGTGTTATCCCCCTGTAGTTGCTGCAATCCAGGCGATCACCCTTCCCTTTCCAGATAGGGATGACAAGTCCCGTTTTCCAGTCAGTTGGGATGATGCCAGTCTCCCAAATGGACGCAAAGATTGCTTGCAGTGCCAGGAGAATAGCCTTACCACCAACCTGAAGAAGATCACCCCAGATACCACAGATCTGTGCAGCCTTTCCCCCCTCAGCTGGTTCACCACCTGTGCAATCTCAGTGAGATTGGGTGGTTCACACCTAATTGGAGGATCAGCCTCAAGAACTGTGAACCCAGAGATATCTAGAATTCCATTGTCTTAATTACAATATGTACAAACACAATCATTTTTATGAAATAAAAGACACATACAGACATGGCCAAGACTATATTACCAATTTAAAGCACCCAGTGCCAGAGTCAGCAAAGGAACCCAAAATTTCACTGAGCTATGTTTGTTTCACAGACGGAATGGTGTTTATTAAATGAAAGCTTTGTTTCCTTATGAAAAGTAAAAATACTTATGATTTAACAAAAAACTGGAATTTTGTTGTGTCTGTCCAAAGAACGTTCTCTGAGAAGGACTTTGGCATATTCAACATGCATTTTGTCAAACTTCAGTCAGGATATTTGTATTGTTTTCTTAAAAGTGGGGTCATTTACCATGGAGTCCTTCTTTATTCAGAAGACAATGTATGGTGTTACTTGCAACTTTTGCACCTTGAGCTTGAAGTTCAGTTTAGGCCTGTTTTGAAGTTTTCCTTTGCTCTTCCTCAAGCATTGAAACGAGTGTGTTTACATACTATATGTTGTAATAACCAGATTATTCACAGAAACTCAGTTTTAAAGATGTCATGTATATCCCTATTGCAGTTAGACACTGGGATATTGGTCTCTGTGAAACAGGGTTACCTCTCCTGCCACTTTTTATTCAGGAAAAGATCTAATTTGTCCCACGGGAGAAAGACTTTCTGAGACTAAGGTCATAAAGCTTATGGAGCCGTTTCTGGACAAAGGCAGAACCGTAACAATAGTTGAGTAAAGTGCGAGAAAAGCTTCCACCAGCAGTTAAAGTAATTCTCGTACTGAAGTAGCATTGCACATGTACTTTGTCAGAATGCCCATGTCAATCATACACAAGAAGCTCTGCAGTCTATTTGTGAACTTTACACTGTAGGAAGATAAGTATATAAATCAAGGTAAATAGGTAAATAACATTTGATCTGGCTTTCATATAAGTAACATATAAATGTTTTTTGTATAAAGACCATCACAAACAGGACGCACAATACCTTGGTAAGCTCTGTAAAACCTGCTGTTTCACTGAAGGACATGCGTGTGTGAGATTCACTGGCAGGATGACGCCCGACCAGATGCTGCATCCAAATGGTGCCATCTTTTGCCTTTACGCTTTGTTGCAGCTGTGTTCTTCTAATGTGTGACTGGACGTTTCTCGCGGGGAGGACTTCTGTTCTCTTTCTCCTATGTGGAACCCTCATCCTCATCTGAGTTCACCTCTGTTATAGCACGTCTTTATTTGAAAACTAGCAGTGTCAGATTGAGGGGAGAGTGAACATGACTGAGAGAATAAAATTGAAAAAAAAAAAAGAAGTTAACTTTTACAAGTATCACAAATTTACACCGGCTGTTACAGAATCAAATCAAATGTATGTGTTTATTCTTATTCTTCTTCTTCTTCTTCTTCTTTCGGCTGCTCCTGTTAGGGGTCGCCACAGCAGCTCATCTTCTTCCATATCTTTCTGTCCTCTGCATCTTGTTCTGTTACACCCATCACCTGCATGTCCTCTTTCACCACATCTATAAACCTTCTTTTAGGCCTTCCTCTTTTCCTCATCCCTGGCAGCTCTATCCTTAACATCCATCTCCCAACTGCCTCTCTGAATTTGTCTCCCAACTGCCCAACTTAAGCTGACCCTCTAATGTACTCATTTCTAATCCTATCCATCCTTGTTACACCCAATGCAAATCTTAGCATCTTTAACTCTGCTACCTCCAGCTCTGTCTCCTGCTTTCTGGTCAGTGCCACCGTCTCCAATCCATATAACATAGCTGGTCTCACTACCGTCCTGTAGACATTCCCTTTCATTGTTGCTGATATCCGTCTGTCACAAATTACTCCTGACACTCTTCTCCACCCATTCCACCTTGCCTGCACTCTCTTTTTCACCTCTCTTCCACAATCCCCATTACTCTGCACTGTTGATCCCAAGTATTTAAACTCGTCCGCCTTCACCAGCTCTACTCCCTTCATCCTCACCATTCCACTGACCTCCCTCTCATTTACACACATGTATTCTGTCTTTTTCCTACTGACCTTCATTCCTCTCCTCTCTAGAGTATATCTCCACCTCTCCAGGGTCTACTCAACCTGCTCCCTACTCTCACTACAGATCACAATGTCATCAGCAAACATTATAGCCCTCAGGGATTCCTGTCTAATCTCATCTGTTGACAGACGAAATGTATGTGTTTATTATATGATAGTAATTAAGATAGAAGCTCACTACTCAAAATGGTAAATGTTAGAGGACCAAGGAATCGAACCTACAACCTCTTGATTATGAGACAACATGAACAAGCAGACATATCTACTTGTTACCCTAAGCCAACTTCTTTTTCTATGGTTATATTCTTTAACAAAAGGAGACTTGTTTTGTTATACTTGTACCTTTTGTGAAAGTGTTTATTTGATATTTGGACTTCAGTCTTTACACATTATATAAGTCATGTCTACATCTGGTCAATTATTACTAAAATATGAAAAACATTTATTTTTTAGTTATGTGTTCAATAATTCCTGCCTCACATTTCCTGTCATACTACATTTACATAGATCTTTGTAGACACTGAACACACATGAAAGGTATGTGTTCCAAATAACGATATATTATTTACCCTATACAACTCCAGGCACCTCACACCCAGATAAACAGACTTGAGCTGGGAGAACTTTTTGACTGACTTGAGTAGCAGTGTTGAGAGGATGGCATAGCAGGCTACTTGCTGCTTGTGCTGATTAACAAATTTGCAAAAAATAAAATTGCTAATGGAGAGATTACAAGTTTTTTCGCAGGCTTCAGGGATTCTAGTGTTAAGACACATAGATTTATCTGTGAGTAACCTGGTTAGGTGGCCATGTAAACTCTTAACAGAGTTGAGCTAAGGGTTTCATAGTCTGCTTCTGTGCGGTGCACTTGTACTGGAAAAACATTTCTCTGTTTTCAAAGAAGTCATTCACATAGAGCAGATGAAAATGCAAAACAATTCTTTATTTGTACACAGGTATGCACAAATGTCTCAGTCCATGGAATGAGCAATCAATAAAACAATTAATCTGCCTTTATGCTTTTCTGGTACATCTGGTACATCCAATACATCATATCTGACTTTTAATATGCATAATATGCATAGCTTCATCCAATCGACGAGTGCTTTCTGAAACCTTTCAACTCTCCCATTAATCTGAATATTTGTAACAGGGGTGATCTGCAGACTCTTCTATTGATTGTAGCACCACCTCATAGGAGGGGAGTTTGGGCTTTCCCATTAGTTTATTCACATTTACTAGAGGGGTGTTTGTTACTCACCTACTTCCTTTTACCCTAGCAACTCTGTTGGTGGTGCCTCTAAAATGAGGAAAAAGCCTCATGTGCCTAAGTTTAAAACAACTTTTAGTTAACACTTTAGTTACCTACAATTCTTATCCCTATGTTTAATAATTCATTGTTATACCTTCATATAAGTGTATACTTGTATTCAATTGTTAAAATATATCATATATTGATATTATATATATATATATATATATATATATATATGCAGTTGGAGATCCACGAAGGGAGAAAAAACGAATCACGTAACATAAAATAGTTGTATTCCTGAGCTTTCAACCCCTATCAGGGGTCTTCAACAGAGGATAATGCTTAGACTTACAAGAATCAAAGGCAATATATAGCAACACATTCAGTGGGGGGGGGGAATGGGGGGGGGGTGTTGGTGACTATGTCAGTATGATCAAGGGGGGGGGGGGGGTTGTATAGTTAAATTATTGTGTACATGTCCTTCTTAAGTTGGCATATGCTGGATTTATGTCCAAGTGTCTGTTGATGGCGTTTTCATCTGATAGCCAAGACTCGGCCAATTCTCTGGCACTTTTTGTACTGGCCTTAAATTTTACTATTACGTTGTCCCAGTTGAATGTGTGTCCTGTCGATTTAGTATGTGCATATATCAAAGATAGTGCGTCCTTTCTTCTGACGGCGTTGCGATGTTCCTGTACACGTGTTGAGATTCTTTTTGGCGTTTGTCCTATGTATACAGCTGAGCAAGAATTGCATGGAATACTATAAACTGCGTTTTGTGTTTCGGCTGTCGATTTCTTGTTCTTAGCATTAAACAGGACCATGCGCAGATTGTTCGTGGGTTTATGTGCTATTCTGATGCCCCACTTGGTCAGGGTGCGTGCCGTGCCTTCTGACACATTATGGTGATACGGGAGTGAATGCCAGGTGGGGTGGGGGTTCTGATTTAAGTCGATTGTATGCTGATTCCTTTGGCGTCTGCTGTGTAGACTCCGATTAATGAATGTTTTTGAGTATCCGTTCGAGGTGAAAAGTTGGAACAGATAGCGTCTCTCATTAATTTTTGTTTCCTTGGTATTACAATGCGTGTGGACTCGTTTAAATAGGGTTTTCACGCAGCTCCGTTTATGAGATATCCTCTGATGAAGACCCCTGATAGGGGTTGAAAGCTCAGGAATAAAACTATAAACGCCATCGACAGACACTTGGACATAAATCCAGCATATGCCAACTTAAGAAGGACATGTACACAATAATTAAACTATACAACCCCCCCCCTTGATCATACTGACTTAGTCACCTCCACCACCGAATGTGTTGCTATATATTGCCTTTGATTCTTGTAAGTCTAAGCATTATCCTCTGATGAAGACCCCTGATAGGGGTTGAAAGCTCAGGAATAAAACTATTTTATAATACGTGATTTGTTTTTTCTCCCTTCGTGGATCTCCAACTGCAAATATGCAAACCGTATCACAGACCTTCTCTTCCATATATATATTCCTTTTTGGACTTTTTAAAGTCCCACTAACAACCGTAAGGTCTAGTCTCCCACTTTAACCCTACTTCGGATCTGTATACAACATGTTATAATAAATATGTCCCCTCTTTGGGGCTAAAAGAAAATATAAGATCCCTGGCTAGCTAAATATGGGAAATAACAGAAATCAGTGTAAATAATGAATGCCTATTGTAGCCGCCGAATTATAAGGCAAGTTCAAGCATGGGTAAAATGCGTGCTAAAAGAAATCAGTTCAAAAGTTTGTTTTAAAAATATTTAGTGAAAATGAATAGCAAATAATCCACACAAGAATAAAGAAAGAAGTTGTTACAAATGTAGAATAAAAGGCAAAAAAAGGAAAACTGTATCTTCTCTAAACTTAGCTTTTCTTGAGAAACTTTAAACAAGTGCTTTATCTTACATGTTACTTCACACATTCAAAAGGCACGGTTTAAAACCATGTGCCCTCTACACCTTACACATGGCAAGGCTGATCACTAACTGAGAATAATGCTTAGTCAGAGCTGTTAGAAATGGCTAGAATATACCAATTTGATTCTACTTATGGGGGTTATAGGAACCTCCCATAGATTATGCATTGTCATTTAATAAAACATTTATGAATCTTATGTAACTAGGAAATGGCTCTTACACATCTGGCCTCTAACTGTTTATGCGAGGGCAGAAATCAATTACTTTAACATTACTTAGTAAGGGCCTTTAATGAACTTCAACCAAACTTTGAAATTTAACACTTAAATTCTACTGTAAAAACACAATTAAAATTAAGCATGCAAAAAATAAAATTAATGATTTCAATCATTTGCTGCTTCCTGGAGCAGGCACAGTTTGTTCACAGGTCTGTCCAGTGTGCTGGTCTTGGTCTGCGCATAAACTCTTCTGACTGCCCCTTTTGAATCTGGCATTGTCTTGATGACTTGACCCATTACCCAGGAGTTACAGGGTGTAGCATCTTATAATTACACCCACAGTGTCCAATTTCTTTATGAACTTGTTGCATAATAAGAGTAGCAATATGTGAATTCTTCTGAATGATTGCAGGGTGTTTTGCCTCTTCTGGTATAGATTTGCTGAGTCTTCCTCCAACTCTCAAAACTCCTTCTTGCAGTTTGTTGATTTTACTACCTTTCTTTACATTCTGATTTTTGTGCAAGGCTTTAACCTCCTCTGGGTAAGCTTGTGGTTGGCTGAGGCGAATAAGTTCGTCTTCTGCTTTAGACAAGTCGTTTAGAGACAGTGGCTTCAGCCTCATTGTTGATTTGTATTCCTTCATATGTTCTGTGATTAGTGTTTTTTGTCTTTCTGGGCTGTGTCCAGATTGACTGACTGTATATTGAATTGCCTTTCTCTCTTCTTTCAGACGCAGTAGCACTTCATTGAACCTAGGGAACCACGCTACTGTTTTCTTTAATTTGAACCATTCTGAATAGTACTCCACAAGTCTTTTTACTGATTCAAATTTTTCTTGTACACTTGCAAAATTTACTACACACCTTTTGATTTCCGGATCATTGCTAATAGACAGGTCCACTTCATCTGGTCTCTTAGGCCATTCGTGTTCTGGCTGTAGCAGAAGGTTTGGGCTTTGTATCCAAGTCTTACTTTTGATGAAGCTTTCTATTGTCGATCCTCTTGATGCCTGATCCGCAGGATTTTGTACAGATGCGACATACCTCCATTGTGAGGGTTGCGAGTGCTCTCTTATCACTGCGATTCTGTTGGCAACAAAAGTTTTGTAGCATGTACTTTCATTTGCAATGTATCTTAATACTGTGGTGCTGTCAATAGATTGACTCTTGCAGGGGAATCTGTAGTTCTTGTTTCAAACATTTTATCCATTTAGACTGCTGCCACTGCCGCTGTAAGATCTAACCTTGGTATAGTGATAGGTTTTAGTGGTGCTACTCTTGATTTCCCCATTATAAATGAACAATGTCTCTTATGTTCTTTATTAGTCAGGAGGAGGTAGGAAACAGTGCCATTCCCGTTTTCTGAAGCATCTCCAAAATGATACATTTGTGCAGACATTATTTGACCAAATCCAGGTGGTTTAATGCATCTGTTTACATTGTAATCCACAAGTAGCTGCAAATTGTCCATCCATTTTTTCCATTGCCGGACATACTTAACCTCCACTTCTTGATCCCGTGCATATTTCTCTTTACACAGTTCTCTTAAAATAAGCTTAGCAGGCAATATGACTGGTGCTAAAAATCCAAGTGGATCGTATACTGAACTGACCACTGACAGAATACCATGTCTTCGAGAGACTGCTGTCACTGCCTTGCTCCACTGACAGACTGAGGAGATCGTTCCTCCCCCACACTATGCGACTGTTCAATTCTACCCATGGGGGGGTAAACATTAACATTATACAATGTTATTATCTGTTGTACCTGCATTTTTTATCACTCTTTAATTTATTGTTTTTTATCAGTATGCTGCTGCTGGAGTATGTGAATTTCCCCTTGGGATTAATAAAGTATCTATTTATCTATCTATCTATCTTGTAGCAGGCTTATCTTGCAGCTTTACCTGGAACTTGAAATTGTCAGTCTGTGTGCACCATTGAACACCTAAGGCTCTTTCAACTGGTAACAAATCATGGCTTAAGTCTAAGTCCTTTTGATCTATTTCCCTGTCTTCTTCTGGGATGGACAACAAGACTGCTCTGCTATTACTTATCCATCGTGTAAGACAAAATCCTCCCTTTAAGCACAGGGCTTGAAGATCGTTGGCCAATTTTATGGCTTGTTCTTCTGTAGCAACTGACTTTAAACAGTCATCAACATAGAAGTTGTGCAGTACAGTGTTAACTGCTTCCTCTGGAACTCTGCCTCTTGCATCCTCTGCTGTTCTGCGTAAGGCATAAGAGGCACAACTGGGTGATGAAGTAGCACCAAGAAGATGCACAATCATTTTGTATTCCTCTAGTCCATTGTTTAGATTACCTTCAGGCCACCAGAGAAAACGAACAAGATCTGTGTCTTCATCCGGAACTTTCACTTGATAAAAACATTGATTTAATATCTGCCATGAGAGCAATTGGCTCCTCTCTGAATCTTGTAAAAACTCCAATAAGTGTATTAGTTAAATCAGGTCCTTTCAGCAACTGTTCATTTACAGAAAAGCCTCGGTAAGTGGCTGTATAGTCAAAGACCACTCTGATTTTATTTTGCTTTGGATGATAAACTCCACGGTGGGGGATGTACCACACTCTTTCCCTTTCAAGGGTCAGCTGTTCAGTGGGTACCTTGATGGCATATATCCTTTGTCTAAAATGTCTATAATGAAAATTTTGTAATCCTCATGGAATGTTGAATACTTTGTAAGTTTCCTTTTAAGTCCAATAGTATGTTGTTCTGCAATTTTAATGATTATTTGGCAATTTAAGTGTTTCATCTTTAAAAGACAAATTAATGAAATAGTGTCCATCCAGTAGCCTGGCATTATCTGAAGCTATGCGCATGAACTTAATGTCCTCCTGTGACATTTCCTCCTTCTCCTTACAACTACGCTCCGGAAAGTCTGTATCGTATTACTGGAGTAACATTTGTTCTACCTCCATTATTGTTACATGATTAACTGAATAACTTTGCAGTCTTTCATTGTCCGACCCTGTTCTGATCTCATTATTACATGGTAATAGATATTCAGGCAGCTAAACTCCTCCCTTCATCAATATGACGACCCGGAGACTGACTTGACACGAGGTGTACAAATCTCCAGTTTATTAATAAAGAGCAGGTGTGAAACTACAAGTAAAGAAATATAATATTTAGCAAACAAATAACAAACAGTTTGATAACAGATTTAAACTATAAGTAGCAGTACAGAACGGTAACATTTTACAAATATAAACTTACCGGCTATGCTACCAAAGGATTAAACAGGCAGGATGAACTTCGCTGTATGTGTTTGTGGCAGATACATTACCTACATCGGGAACGCCCCTCTCTAATGTGGCTCAGGAAGGACAAACATTACAAAACATGCATATCTGAACACAACAACAGCCCTCAAATGGAAATGGTCAATAATTAAACACTTTACCCATCCCAACAAACATGACAGACCCCTTTATTAGGTCGTTAATAATCCATCCAAGAACTGTTTTCGCAGCATGAAGTCTGTGACCTTCACTATGTATGATTTGCCATGGCTCCATGACTTTATGGGCATTTGTGCCTATTAACAAATCTACTTCAGCGTTTATCTGAGGTAGATGCATGTCCTTGAGATACGGCCATTTCATAATATCTTCTTGTGTAGAGTTCAGTGTGAACACCTCAGGCAATTCAATAAATGTGTTTTCTTCTATCCCACAGACTTGCAGCTCCGTTAAAACTGAACATTTCATTGGTTTCTGTTTTCTTACTTTGTCACTCTCCACAGTATTGATATAGATGTTAGACTTTCTTCCAGAAAGATTTAACTGCTCTTGTAAGCTTTCTGTGCAAAATGTAACTGTGCTGCCAGAGTATATTAGCACATATGTTTCTACACATTTTTCATTCATTTCAGACTTAAGTTTAACTGGAATCACAGCTAAGACACCCTTTTTTCTGGCCCCAATAGCCATACAAATTCCTGATGGTTCTTCAGGAGTATTCGGGGAAGAAATGCTTATATTTTTTTGACTTAGCGTTCTCCTTTTTAGGAGGCATGGCTTTATCGTTGGTGCCTTTTTCCTTATTCATATGCAGAATGACTGGATGTAACTGAGTGCACATTTGGAATTTAATCTTTTCTTCACAGTCTTTACTAAGATGTCCTTGTTTGAGGCACTTAAAGCCTTAGATTTCAAAAAGTTAATTTTACTTTCATAAGTTAGTTTCTGAATTGCACTGCACTCGTTAAGATTGTGTTTTTTATTGCTTTGTACGACTAGCCTTCTCCGCCCTTTTGACTGAGGTGTCAAAAAAAGTGAAGCAAAATTGCCCTTTCTCAGGATACTTCTCATGTTCAGTCTTTTGCTTTTCCTTATTGAAGATATGACTTTGGTAGGAGGTGCCGTACATTGGATCCAAGGAAGCTATAACCCATCATTCCAAAAAACCATATACAGTAAGTCAGCGAGTCCTGGTCTTCTTTCTTCTTTAATTTCGATCTTTGCAGCTTTATTTTGCCAAAGCTCTCGTAGTTCTTGTGGAAGCTTTGATGACAAATTGTGGATATTTAAATTGTTCTCAAATTCATTACTGTTGTTTAAACCGGACATAACGCTCATACAGTTACCAAGAAAGATAGTGTATGCCTTTAAGCTCTCTCCGTCACCCGATCTTATTTGTGACCATTTCTTGGCTTTCTTCATGTAGGCATCCCCTATCTGTAAGTGGTTTCCATAAAAAGTCTCAAGCAGGTTTCTAGCCTTTCTGTACCCTTCTGCTGGTGGCAGATATAAACAGTTCTGCACGATGTCTCTAGGCATGCCTTTGGTAAATTGTACTAAGTACTCTAATTTGTCTCCAGGATCATTTACCACCTGATCGATAGCTCGATGAAATGCCCTGAGAAAGTTTATATAAGTCAATGGATCGTCATCAAATATTGGAACCTTTCTATGGGGTACATTAGATGCTTGTGTCTTATTCTGTTGTTCTTTCTGTTGATCGTAATACTGTTCATAATGCAGTCGTTGAAGAAGTATTGGTGCATTATCTTGATGATCATTAAGCGGTTGCTGAGGAATATTTTTACTTTCATCTTTACACGAAAGGTTACAAATGCTTGCATCTGGTCGCTTTCCAATTCACATCTGGTTTCTGAGGAACATTATAAGGATTTGGTTTTTCTGGACTGTGATTGCGTCCTTTAAGCGCCCTCAGATTTGCTTTGGATTCTGCGATATCTGCTTCCAACTCCAATTGATCTCTTTTAGCCTTTAGCTGTGCTTTCAACTGTATTTCCTCAGCTTCTCATTTAGCTTTCCACTGTGCTTCTTCCATATCTAGAGCCTGTTGCCTTTTTTGGTTATGTGCTTTAGCCAACAACACAGCATGTGCTGCCTCTTGTGATCTGAGGGCACAAACTAAAGTAGCCACCAAACTTACGTGACTTTTAGTTTTTGCAGAAATTTGGGAGTCCTTAACTGAAGTAGTTTTTGCAGAGACTTGGGAGACACTGTCCGCAGGGGTTATATCATCTTTTGTTCTGTAATCCCTGAATTGGTTACCAGAAAAGTCGGGTTGCTCCTGGTTGAGGCTTTTTAGCATTCATAGCATTCATAGATTTTTTTTAGGTTGAGGCATTTTTAGCATTTGAGCATTCCTCGTTTTAGCATCAATACCCCTTTGTATAATTTTCCGTGCATCTTCGTTGCTTTGGAAGGATAAAAGATTATTGCTTAACTTTTTATTTTATGACAGATTCAAGTCTTTTCAAGTTGTCATTGTTTTCTTCCGTCGTATCAATATAATATTGATTAAATAAATATTGATTAAAATTCCATACACTCTGTTGCCCTATACACGTTTTAGCTTTGCACATGCATAAAGCAGCTACAGGTAGAAAATGGTGGAAATGTCATAAAGATAAATTTTGAGGCAAATATTCAGGCAATCACATTATTCCTTTTTTGGTTGAAAAAATCTGTCACAAAATTTCAGAAATCACTAAATTTATATTGATAAGCTGAAGGTACAGTGCTATGCTCAACAGCCCAATCTTGGGTTTTAGCATCAATACCCTTTTGTATCATTTTCCGTGCATCTTCGTTGCTCTGGAAGGATAAAAGATTATTGCTTAACTTTTTATATTCCAATCTCAAGCTGAAGAACTCATTCTAATACAAATTCATGGTCTACACATTCTTTTCTTTTCACGAACCCAGCTTGTTCTTTCCTTATTTGTTTATCAACTGCATTCAAATTCTGCTCTATAATGATCTTTGTGAGAATAAAAGAGTAATCCTCCTCCAATTATTACAGTCACTTTCTGCACCTTTCTTAGGTGTCTTCACAATTGTTGTTTTAGTCCAATCCTCATGTACCTGCCTACCTTCCCATACTGCTGTAAACGTTGGTTGCAGAATTTTAACTATGAGTTCTGGGTCTACTTTGAACAGTTCTGCATTTAGGCTGCCTTGTCCTGGGACTTTCTTGTTCAGGATTTGATTACTATTGTGATTTCCAGCTGGTCAAGTGGGTTAATCTTGACATCAATGCCTACTTCTGCTTCTTGTATATCTGCTTTTACAGCCAGAGGTGGTCTGTTCAAAGCTTACCTGAAGTGCTCTGCCCAGCATGCTTCCCGCTTTTTCTCTGTTTTGAGTAACTTTTATTGCTTGTCCTTAATGGGGATGTCACTGTTGACCCGCTACTTGCAACACACCAACTTTGCAATGTTATAAACTGTTCCCAGTTCAAATTTTCCAGCTGCCTCCCCTACCTGGCTTACGAGATTGTTCATATGACTTCTTTTGCCTTAAATCTTGTTACATTTCTAATTGTTACAAAATCACTTCTAAACGTTTTTGAACCATTTCAAAACGTTTCTGAACCATTTCAAAATGGTCAGAAAACTGTATGCCTATCCCATTTCTATGCTGAAAATGGGTCTTTTAAGTCCCTGTGTACTGGGACCAATTCTAAACAACAACTGACTCAATTAACACACTGTAGCTTAGTTATAGCAAGAAAGTTTTATCTCTTATTAACTTACAGAGGGTAAAAGGCTATACCATTGTCTATGACTATGATTAAGCAAATACTAATATGAATTTAACTAACCTTAAGGATTACTTTTTTAAGATTGGCTCTTACAAGTTTATCTGCATATCTGCACTTTGTTTCCTGTTGTACTCAAACTCATTTTCAAAAACCCTGTCATAAGCTGTTGATCACTTGTAACATCTGCACCTCTTGTAAGTATCATGTCTAGCAGGGAACATCTTCTTGTACCATTAATCATTAAGTAGTCAATATGATTACTGTCTCTACTGTTGGGTGAGCTCCAAGTCAGTGTATGTCAAGGTATGGGAAAAGTGCCCCAGTTATCACGGGGTTGTAGGCTATGCAAACTACCAGTATCTCCCTGTTCTCATTCATAAATTAATAAAAATACAACCTTGCTTAAAATTCAGAAAGCAATACTTTTAATGAAGATATGAAAACAGAAGTTTAGCAGCAGTAGTTATAACTGATATAAACTGTCAAATGGATGATTGATTAGTACTCGCCCCAAAGTATGATTTATGAAAAATATGTTGTGTGAAAAATATGCATTGTGAAAAGTAATTAATGATGTATGAAATGTACCCTAAACTCCCTATGTGGGGGTTGGGTATCTATCATATTTAAAGTATTTGATGATCTCTAAGCCCTTCCTTTTAGGAGAGAGGTTTCGTAAACCAAACCCTTATCATGCCCCGCTACCGATTCCCACACCCAGGAGGTATGCCTTCATCTCTCTAACAGCTTATAGTGTTGGGGGTTGACGCTCTACGCTGCCACGGTAGAAAGAGAAAGACACACTGTATAAAAATCTGTCCTTTTAGTGAAAATGCTATGACATTTGAAACTCATAGAATGGACAGCCTTGTGAATGCTCCTAAAAAAATGTAAACAAGCACTGTTTCCAGAATGTTTGAGCTAGAGAACCATCAATTCAATTCAGCTTGGTACGATTTTAATTGTACTTTGAGACAAGTAGAAGTGAAAAGAAATGTTCTGGGACACTGTATGGTGGTAATTTCCAAGAAATAGCCTATCCTTCCTGAATATAAAGAGGATAGCCAAGAAAAGGGGGAAGAGTATCAAGAAAATGAGATAAAGGAATGAGTGACTGAAAATAATTTTTCTATAAAAGACTGGACTTTTTTGAAATCTCTTATTCCAAATATTGATGAGGCTATTCAAAAAGGAAAACTGGCTCACCAGATTAAAAGAATTAAAAGAAAACTGGAACCTGTGTTTTCAGGGGAGGAGATTTGCATATTGAGTAATTCAAGCTCGGAGAAGGAAGAAAACTGGGAAACACCCATCGCTTAGTAAGTGGAAATTAATACAGTGGCCTTTTTTCAGAGATCACATTACCCTTAAGCAACCTCAACATGTCTTCAACCAACTACTCTCACAAAGCTGAACTCCTAAAAACCTTTAATAGCTGGACTGGTCATCTCCTGGTTCTCTCAGACTCAAGAGATTTCAGAAGTCCTCCACACCTTGATGTGTTCCAAAGAACCGGTCTATGATATTGCTGGACAGACAGTGGCTGCTGACTACTTGTTTTGGCTACTCTGCTCCAGACCAGAAAATGACCACTGGTTATTTCCAACCCAGCTCCAGCTACTTTGCATCAGACCAAATGATGACCACTGGTGACGTGTTTTGGCCGGGCAACCTCCAGCAGCTCTGTGGCTATGCTCCTGATCAGATGGTGGAAGCCGACTGCATGTTTTGGCCTGATGATATCCACCCCAGCTCTGGCTACTCTGCTCCGAGCAACTTATCTCCAGACCAGCTGTCTTGGCTGGACCTTCTTATGCCTTCAACCGACCAGATACAATACAATACAATGCAATACAGTTTATTTTTGTATACCCCAAAATCACACAAGGAGTGCCGCAATGCGCTTTAACAGGCCCTGCCTCTTGACAGCCCCCAGCCTTGACTCTCTAAGAAGACAAGGAAAAACTCCCAAAAAAACCCTTGTAGGGAAAAAATGGAAGAAACCTTGGGAAAGGCAGTTCAAAAAGAGACCCCTTTCCAGGTAGGTTGGGCATGAAGTGGGTGTCAAAAAGAAGGGGGTCAATACAATACAATACACAGAACAGAACAAATCCTCAATACAGTATAAAAATAAAAATTTTTACAAAAATACGGACCAGAATTTAACAATAGATGATGTCACATAATATGATTTGGATTTGTTTAGAGTCCCAGAGACCTCAGCCATCAAGCTGTCTCCCCCATTTGGCCATTCCACAGATGAAACAATGCTGGACCAGCCAATCTGATGAAAGGACCCCTCTACCCCATGATTCCTGCGATCCTTTATCAGGGTTGACTTTGCAAAAAAACTTGGCAGGTGGGCCGTGGCACCAAGTGCCACATTTGAGTACCGAGAACAGAAACAGAATAGGTGAGGGTTAGTAACAAATTATAATGATCATGTTATTATTATTATTATTACTTATGTTTTAGTGCTAATGACTAACAACAGTGATGCAGTCTGTACAGTTAATCAGCAGCTCTAGTCAGGATATGCTAAGCTGAAGTAATGAGTCTTCAGCCGGGATTTAAAAGCTGAGACCAAAGGGGCTTCTCTCATAGTAGCAGGCAGACCATTCCACGGTTTAGGGGCCCTGTAACTAAAAGCTCAACCTACCACTGTTATTTAATTAATCATTGGAATCATAAGCAGACCAGCATCTTGAGATCTTAATGTGTGCTCTGGTTTGTAAGTTATAGTAAGTTCAGACAAGTAAGCCGGACCTTGGCCATTTAATGCTTTATATGTTAAAAGGAGGATTTTGAAATTTGCCCTAAACTTAACTGGGAGCCAGTGTAAGGATTTAAAAACTGGAGTTATATGTTGGTATTTTCTTGTTCTTGTAATAATTCTTGCAGCAGAATTTTGGATTAACTGGAGGGTGTATAAAGAATGGTTTGAACATCCAGTGACCACCGCATTGCAGTAGTCTATCCTACTAGAAATAAATGCATGAATGAATTTCTCAGAATCCTGTTTATTTAGAAAGTGCCTCAATTTCCCAACATTTTTAAGATGGAAGAAACATGATTTGAACTTTGTAATATGTGCTTTAAGTGACATGCTAGAGTCAAAGATAACTGCTAGATTGCAGGCTGATTCAGTAAAATTAATGGTGATTCCAACTGCGTTAAATGATGACAAAATATTGTTGTTATCGGTGTCATTCTCTCCAAAATTAACATCTCTGTTTTATCTGTGTTTAAAGACAAGTAGTTCTCATCCATCCACTCCTTTAATTCACTAACACAACGAATTAAAGACAACATCGGAGAAACTTCATTTGATCTGCATGAAAGGTATAACTGGGTGTCATCTGCATACGAGTGAAAATCAACATTATGTTTCCTAATGACAGATCCCAGTGGAAGCATGTGAAGTGAAAACAGTAAAAGGCTGATTCAGTAAAATTAATGGTGATTCCAACTGAGTTAAATGATGAAAAAATATTGTTGCGATCAGTGTCATTCCCTCCAATAATTAACATCTCTGTTTTATCGGTGTTTAAAGACTAGTTCTCATCCATCCATTTTTGTAATTCGCTAACACAACTAATTAAAGATAACATTAGAAAAACTGCATTTGATCTAAAAGAAAGGTATAACTGGGTGTCATCTGCAAATGAGTGAAAATTAACATGATGTTTCCAAATGATAGATCCCAGTGGAAGCATGTGAAGTGAAAACAGTAAAGGTCCCAGTACTGAGCCCTGCAGGACACCATATCTCACTTCTGTGTATAATGATGGAGTACTGTCAGCACATTTCTGTACATATTGGAATCGATATGATAAATAAGAACTAAACCAAGCGAGCACAGTGCCTGTAAGAACCAACATAATTTTCTAGCCTGTGCAGTAAAATAGAATGGTCAATGGTGTCAAATGCTGCACTTAAGTCTAACAACACAGATCTATTGGCCTGATCCTCAGTTACCTGCCCCTGATCATATGTATTGGTCGAAGAGCCTCCTGGAAAACCATGCAGAATCTGACATCCTTGTGCCTTATAATGATGTTCCAGAGAGCCTAACAGGGGCTGAGGAGATTGCTATTCAGGCAATGTGGCAAAAAGAGACCATGGACGAACTAGTAGAAGCTCTGGCATCTTGGAAAGATTTACCCAAGGAGGGTGATTATACTGGTATATAAGTTGAACAAACGGATGGAGCCATGGTTGAAACATTTCGAAAAGCTCTGAAACTAATTAAGAGTTTGATTGCTGCTCTGCTGGACATAATAATTGATCGGGACCTCAAAACTACCTGTCAGGGTTATTTAATAGACCACCCCAGCCAAACACAGCATAGTTGTCTGTTTGAGCCTGACTCTGCTTATTGGGTTGGATGCTTTCAAGAGGTGCTGACTGTTTTCCACAAACTGTGGCTCAGGAGCCTGGTCATAATGACTCTGGGTTGTTTTAATACCTCTCTGCCTTTTCAAAAAATTCATACATTTGTACAAAATGATGTTGATGACTTGAAATATGAACATTTTATTATTTTGGCTATTGTAACATATTTTTGTCTATTTTAATCTAGCTGCTTAGTTGTAATATTATGTTTTTGAAATGACCGGTAAAGCATCTCTGAATTTTGAATATTACTTTTGAAAATTACCAATAAAGTACCATTGATTTTTAAAATGGCAACATTTTTCTTTCAATAATGGAGGGATTCATTAAAAAAGTTTATTATAACCCGGCAAATCCTGGCAGCTTTGGGGGAAAAGACTATTTGAAAAGAGCTCTTGAGGTTTCAAGTCAGAAAATTAATGATCATCAATTGTCAGATTGGTTATCTGGTCAATATTCTTATACAATTTATAAACCTGCTAGAATACATTTTAAAAGAAATAAGGTTTATGTATCTAATATACAGTAGAGTCACAATGGCAGATGGATTTAGAGGACATAACAAATTTGTCTGAGCATAACTGTGGTTATAAATATTTGTTGACCTACATCAACAAAACGGGCAAAGAAGTGGCAAGAGAGTTCCAAGACATTCTGAGTGATAGTAGAACTCCAAAGAAACTCCAGACTGATAAGGGTAAAGAGTTTCTCAACCGAGATTTTTAAAAGCTGGTAAAGAAGAATGGAATAAAACATTTCACCACAGGAAATGCATTAAAAGCCTCCATGGTGGAGAGATTTAACTGCACACTAAAATCTAAAATGTGGAAATATTTCAGCACATGTAATACGAGAACCTACATCAATAAATCAATAAATTGCTTGATCTAGTATATTCTTACAACAAAAGTTATCATTGAAGTATAAAAATGGCTCCTTCTGATGTAAACATATCAAATTCAAGTTTTCAAAAACTTATGTGGCATTGCTAAACTCCCATGTCCTCCATTGTTTAAGTTCAAAGTAGGAGATACAGTTATGGTTTCTAAAACCAGACATCCTTTTGTGAAAGGTTTTTCTCTAACAACACAATTTCCAATTTCATGATAAAGCTTGTTAAACCCATAGAACTAAAAGGTTCTTGGGAAGTCGGCCTAGTAGAAATACAATATCCACATACATGGAACATCATAGACAAGCTGGATAATGAATTATGTTTCATCTCTGGAGATAAAAAATATTACTAAATTCCTTGTGGATATCACAAAGGTATTCACAACCTATTGTCTTTTATGAACTTGACAACCTTAAGATGGGATTCTCTGGATCCCTGGTAATGTATGGTGGTGGTATTGGAGGTATATTTTGGGTGTTGTTTAGAAGAGCTTTACCTCTCCTGAAAAAAAGGTTTTGACCTAGCAAAACCACATATCAAATCTAATGCCAAAACAAAATTTAAAAGATATCATGCATGGATAGTGGCAGTCAAGAGAAGCTGAAGGTAGTGGGATTGAGGGTGATGAGAAAAACAAACCACAAGTGACCACCAGGTTCGTGTGAGGGCCCGACAGTCAAAAAGGCAAGGCGCACTGTTTTACAGCATTTTCTAGACATTGCTAGAAGAAGAACAAGACTAAAGCAAACAAAAAGAAAGATATATTTTAAGGCAAAATGACTTTTCTACACAGAATGCCTGAACAGTGTGTCAAATCTGAATTGGACCTGTTTACCGTGCCTTTCACTCAAATAAGTGTAGATAAAAGTATATACGTTGAAGTTCCACCTCTCTCAGCTCTGAAGTAACACAGCTAGAATTTCTTATAGCTGGAAATGGGGAAGATTACCTTGACCTGAATAACTCTCTTCTACATGTAATGTGCAAAATAGTGAAAGCTAATGGGACTAATTGTGGATGCAACGGTCGGATTTGTCAACTACCCAATAGCCAGTTTATTTTCACAAGTTGATTTTACCCTGGGAGACTGTCTAATATTGCAGAGTTCAAATTTTTTTTTTTACAGAGCAGTCTTAGAAGGCCTGCTAAATTACAGTCAGGAGACTCTTCATTCTTTGTTTGCTACTGGATTTGTTTTACAAAGATACACTTAACAGATTGTAAGAGACAGATCCTGATGGAGAAAACACAGGTTTTAATAAAAGAAGTGCCTATACAGCCGGGACCAGCACTGCTGAACTTTTGGGGCACATTCATTCCAATCTCTTTTTTCAGGAAAAATGAATATTGAATGACCTGGATGTGAAGATTAAAATGGTTTGGAACAAAGATTCATTCTGTTTAATGCCTGGAGATGTCGAACATTACAAAGTAAACATAACAGTGGCCTTCCTGTTTGTGAAAAAAGTAACAGTTTCTCCGGCCCTGAAATTATGGCATGTTCATGCTATTACATCAGCCAATGCTAAATGTCCTGTGGAAAGGGTGAATATGAAAGTTTTTAGCATGCTGGCGGGTATCCAAGTATGCAATCAAGAAAACCTGTTTCTGGGTCATTTACCAAAGTATGTGGTGATTGGCATGGTGGATAATGAAGCTTTTTCAAACATAATGTAGAGTTCCTGGCTCTGTACTTGAACTATGAACAGATTCCTGCCAAACCCTTTCAACCAGACTTTGCAAACGGCAATAGTGCATGAGAATACTATAACCTGGTGTTGGCTACTGGAAACATTTGAAGGATCAAGCTCTGTCTATTATACATTCATATTTCTTGCTTTTGATCTAACCCCCTGATCAAGAATGCGGTGACCATTTTTTCATGGTTAAAACTGGAAACATGAGATTTGAATTATGCTTCTGCGTGCCACTCTCACAGACCGTCAATCTAATAGTATAAACCATCTTTGACAACATCATCAAAATGAACCAGAGATGCAATGTGCTGTATGACTACTAATGAACACATTGAATACAAAACAATTAACAGAACTTCTGTTGCAAGATCCCTACATCGAAAGATATTTCCACAGGGTGCTGGTGTGTGATCAACTACCTGAAAAAAAATATCAGAGTTCCAACCATGTTCATAGTGAATACTCACCGTCAAACCCAACCTGGAGAACACTGGTTGGGGGTTTATCTCACTGAAGACGGTAATGGAGAGTTTTTTGATTCCTGTGGAAACCCTCCAGACTTTATTTACTTCCCAAATGGCATTTATCATTTATTAAACAAAAACTGTATGCAGATCATTTACAACAACAGGTAGCTTCAAAGCTGGTTCTCTGACACATGAGGTCAACACTGCCTCTTCTTTCTGCATCAGCGAGGAAAAGGACTTCCATATGCCTCTGTAATAAAAAAGTATTCTGATGATGTAAACAATAATGATGCTACGGTGTTGAAATTTGTTTGCTCCTGGCTTCCTTCACTGGGACATTGTTTTTATCTTTTCCCTTGCATGCAAAGAACAGAGACCTGTAAATATTTCAATAGACAGTTAAAGGATGATAACACTCTGTAATGACATACAATTGATTTTAATAAACAATTTTTACAAATTAATAAGCAATCCATTCCAGTCTTTTTTTTTCTCAGTTTCCATTGGTAGGGACTGTCTTCAGGATGATGAGAAGGGAGGGGGTAGTGGGTGGCTTAAAACTTTCAAGGAGTTCTCTCATTTCATCATTAGGTACAAAAGAAAATGGAATGTTCAAACCAGCCATTGCATTTACAAATTCCTTCAAACCACGTAGCTTCCTATGCTGAGGTTTTGTATGAGTGGCCGTCAGATTTTGTACTAAGTACACCATATTGGATCCAAGCAAGGGTTTACCTTCTAACAACAGCTCTCCATGGGTATTCCAAAATGCTATATTAGGGTTGACAGATATTTTATGCAAAACACATTCAGCATTTTTCTTTGTTTTTCCAGGAGAGCTTCTCAAAACCTCTTGCCAAACCCAGTTCTCAGACGTGTTAACTTCCCCCTCAGCATTTTTTTCTTTTGGTAACATGAGTGTCAGACTGTTGTTTCTTTATCAGCTTTTTAAACTAATGTTAGATCTCTCTGCAAAACGGAAGTGTAAAACTTCACCTTCTCATCATTCCCGATATCACAGTGTTGCAGGATTTTTCTCATTTTCTTGTCTAGTTCAGTTCCAGTGGCGCTCAAGAGATCATTTGCATTAGCACTCTGTTGTTGTAAAAAAGGACATTTAATGCTGCAGTATCAAATACATTTTCTGACTGTATTCCATGTTTATACTCTAGATGCTAATAAACTGGTGATGAAGGGTATGGCAGCACTTAAGAGTCCCCCAAAAAACTCTTTTGGTTCAAAATAGCTTTCTTTTTTAAGGATAGTTTTCTGTCACTTATTTTTCTAACAGATGTTTATGCTTCTTGAGTCGTTTAAACTGCTTGGGTGAAAGAGGGATATTGCCATTTAAAGTATTACAGGCTATTTCAGACAAAGTTTTAATTAAATTGTCAGAAGACACATTTATCAGATATTTTCTGCGACGACAAGAGCAGAGGAGTAAGGCCTTGAGAAGCTGTAGATTTCTGATTATTCTGGCTGACATACTGAGAGAATACAAAACTTTGGACCAGAGCAGCTTCTTTTATCTTTTCATGGTGTACACGACGGGCCAATCGGGTGGAAAGAGCCCATTTCTTAACACTAGAATTACCAAAGCCTACGAAAAAACTCGTAATCCCGGCCCACCTTAAATCCATTCGTACCTCTCTGTCAGTGTCTTTTGTGCTGTAAATGTGTCGATCAACACAAGCAGCAAACAGCCTGCAATCCTATCCCCCCACCAACGCAGAAAGGGAAGAAAGTTCTCTCAGCTCAAGTCTGTTTACCTACATGTGAGTTGCCAGGAGTTGTACAGGTTAAATAATATAGCGTTATTTGAATACATGCATTTCATGTGTTTTCCATGACTACAACAATCTACATAAACACATTGTTAAAACAGAAATGTTTTTCATGTTTTAGTAATAATTGACAAAAATGTAGAGATGAAGTGTATAATGTGTGAAGCCTGAAGTCCAAATATCAAATAAACACTTTCACAAAAGGTACAAGTATAACAAAACAAGTGTGCTTTTATTCAAGAATATAACCACAGAAAAAGAACTTGTAGTGTAAATTTATGGTACTTGTAAAGGTTAGCATTTTTTTATTCAGTTTTATTCTCTCAGTCACGTTCACGCTCATCCCGATCTGACACTGCGGTTTTCAAATAAAGTTGTGCTATAGCAGAGGTGAACTCAGATGAGGACGAGAGTTCTACACCAGAGAAAGAGAACAGAAGTCCCCCTCGCAAGAAATGTCCACTCACACATAAGAACAACACAGCTGCACCAGGCATAAAGGCGAAAGATGGCACTGTTTGGATGCAGCAACAGGTCTGGCGTCATTCTGCCAGTCAGTCTGCCCCAAATCTGTCCTTCAGTGAAACAGCATGCTTACGGAGCTTGCCAAGGTATTGTGCAAAGTTCTGTTTGTGATTATGTTTTGTGATGGTCTTTATATGAAAACCATGTATATGTTGCTTATATAAAAGCCAGATCAAATGTTATTTGCTTATACTGTATTTATTTACTTATCTTCCTACAGCGTAAAATCACAAGTAAACTGCAGAGCTTCCTCTGTTTGACATGGGCATGTTCACAAAATACATGTGTACTGAAGTGGCTTTAGCTGCAGGTGGCAGCTCCTAACACAACTGTGTTTGCTTTTATTCAGGAAAAGATACCAGTTACCCTAAAGGAGAAAGACTTTTTTGAGACTAAGGTCATAAAGCTTATGAAACTGTTTCTGGACAAAGGGAGAACCATAACAACAGTTGCACAAGCTTCTGTTTCTATACAGGTGAGACAGAAGGTGAACATTAATTTCAAATCCGGAGAAGCAGGACTGGAAAATTGAGACCACGTGGCAGTTGGACGGTGGCTTTAATTAAGCCAAAATACTGTCTGAGATCCCCAAATTTCTGAAAAATGATGGGGGATGGCCAATTGGGTAAATTTTTGTTTTATTAACCAATGGGTACAAACTAGTAAAATCGTAATAGTGAATCTGTTCACAGGTCCTGGCCTTGTGGTAGAATTTTATGTTGTTGGTATGGCCGCTGAACAAAGAATCCTGCTGGTTTATATGTTGAGGGAAATCACAATGTTTTAAGAAAGCTTGTAGCCCAAGGTTATGTTTTTTCATTGTCTCCCATTCATGCTCCCATATCACACGCACATTGAGCTTAAATTTATTCGGAAGTATTTCCAATTTATACATAAACTTTTGATACATAACTGCAAAAATCAGGCCAGTTAAAGGATGGGTACTGTTTAAGTCATAGCATTCTGGACAGCCATGGTAAAAGCAGCCAGCAAATTCAAAGGTGCTCCGAACATTATTAACTCTTGCATAGCCGTCAAGAAAAAAGGAACCTTTTTAGGTTTAGAGCGTGCTGAATGTTCAGCTTTTCTGTTTCACAGAGATACAACAGCCATTGCATAGAGGCATTTGAATAGTTTCTCTGACTGCTAATGTAACGGTCAGAAGAAATTATACCAATAGATTTTGGCGGGATGCAATTTTGCTTGTACATGGCCATACACATAGAGACTAGGGTCATACATTGAAACGGGTCAATATTGACAATTTTGTTTTCGTCTCTAAATTTGATACAGGCAGTTCTAAGAATTTTGACATCATTTTTACAAAAGAAAGCCATCTCCTTTTTAAAATTAAAACACCATGTTTGATGCCCTCATACCAAAATTCTTCTCTTTCTTTTGTCATCACGCCATAGCATTCAGGCTCAAAATAGGGGCCGATATAATACTGGTTTTCAGCCGTATTGAAGAAATGGGGGAAATACCCATTTTCAGCTTCAAACCCCATGGCGTTAATCATGCCACTCAACTTCATTGGTAAAAAGTTGAGAGGATCTATAAAATGTAACTGATAACCTGAATCTGTGAAACACATCAATTTATTTCCTTAAGTGGTAACCGGAGGGTTCACTCCATTTTCAGTGAAATACTTCATTAAAAAGTACCCAGCCTTTTGAATTGTGGGCTATGAAGGTATAGCCTTGATTACTTGGGCCGATGGTATCTGGTAAAGAACTGGTATACACAGTCTTCCCCAGGACAAAACCAGAATGTATACAGCCATTTCTGCATTATTTTCAATTTTTAATTTACAAACACTGCATTCCTTGGGGTGGCATTTATGGGTTTTTGAGATGGCATTCACCATGTACATTTTGTAACACAAGGGACACATTTTTGCAGGCTACTTCCATGTTGTCGGTCTTGTCATTAAACTTTAGGAACTGTGTGTTGTATAAAACAAAATTGGGACCTAACGGTTGCAATCAACACACTTGATAATCTCTTTTTGGATCAGCCTGCAATCGGGAGAAACACAGACGTTGCAGTGTCCTTCACAGTAATGTCTAAGGGTTGAGTGGTAGCCTGTGTAACAGTAGTTGCACAAGTATTGTACACCCAGAAAGCCCTTTAAATTCAAAATACTGTAATAATGGTTATCATGCAAAAACTTTAAAAATGTTTTAGGGTTTCTACCATGGGAGCTTTCAAATTTTAAAAATGTTTAATCTCTTGGTCATCTGTACAAGATGACAATTTTAATATCTAGTAAGTTTTCAAATTTATGAACGTCTGCAAAAGACACTTTTTCATGCTCAAATAATCCAGCCCTGCCCTGAAGGTTGTATGTGTTAACGAAAGTCGAGAACAACAACGGGAGACAAAAACACCAATTTAAAATAAAAAGCAATTTCTTTATTCTTGGTGAGAAGAGAGGCTGCCCGCCTGCCAGCTCAAGTTGCTACTGACAGGTCAGATCAGACAACCCGCTCAAAAAGGAAGTTAGCTCAATTTTATACGTTTGTTTACTAAACATAAATAGGAAGTATGTCAGTTCAATTTGAGGTCACGCAGAATTTGCAAGTAGCCTAAGATGACACATTGAATCAGTACGTGCATAAGTACACGGTAGTCAGCATGCCCAAAGTCCCTGGTTCCCCATCCAAATTAGGCTATGCAATTCAGCTAAGGCTAGTTTTACAGAGACAGCACTTTGCAACACATGTACTTCCCTATTCTTCTACACCACCAGGGTTACAACACTTCAACGGTTATGTGGCAGTTACAATTTAAGAATCTTTTCTCAGCTTATAAAAATATTAATGTTATGCTGTCGGTTAACGCACAGCACATTCTTATTATAGCTTACATTTCAGTTAATAATGTTTTTTCTTTCTGATATGCTTCACGCATGCAAAACTGTGGATTTTGTCTGTACTGGGCTTCCATTAGGGAGAGCAACAAAAGGCAAAACAGAGCTGATTCCCATAATTATAAGAAATAATGAAATGCCTCACTTTATTTCTAACTGTTTCATGATTGAGTAGAGTGGAGACCTTGTGAGCGCCGTTAAACCTACCGCAAGGTGACCGAACAATCTGTATTATTAGCATTAGAGACGCATCTGCTAATATGCTCGCGTGACTCTGAAGAAGATTCTCGATCTGTTGAAGAAATTCTTCTACAGTAAGATTAGCTCCAGTCATCTGTATAAAAATGCTAATAGGCAAGGAATCAGCATGCAGTTTTAACTGAACAATTTAATTGAATTTAAAGTACCGGAAAATCTATCCCGAATTTATTGCAACATCTCATGAATACTATTAAACACCTCCTCATAAGATTCTAGTTCATAGGCATCAGCAAAATTTAAGGGGTGTCTTATTGCTCTATTATTAAACGACAGCCTGTCGATTTGATGAAAAATGTTCTGATTATCAGCATTAGAGACAGTCGAGGGACCAACAGCATTCCCTGCCAAAACAGAGGGCCCTGCCACAACTGGTACGCCTGAAGTAGAGCTGGTTGAGGGGGTAGCTGAAACAGGCACAACAGAGCCGCCAGCCATAACTGGTATGATTGAGGAGGGTGAAGGTGTAGCAGAATCAAAAACTGAAGTACAATAGTCTGAAGGGATAGTAGAAGCAGCTGAAACAGAGAAGGCTGAAGAGATAGCAGAGGCACCAGCTACAAATGGCATGACTGAGGATGAAACAGGGGCCGAGGAGGCAGAAGTAGAGGTTGCAGAGGGTATAGCAGAGGAGCCAGCCATAACTGGCATGACAGAAGATGAAACAGAAATGGAGGCTGAGAAGGCAGAAGTAGAGGAAGCAATACAACTGGCATGATTGAAGCTGAGGAGTAGGAAGGGATAGCAGAAATGGGCAAGGCAGTGGAACCATCCATAACTGGCGTGACTGAAACAGAGGAGGATGAAGGGATAACAGAAAGAGAGGATGCAGACACAAAAACAGGCATGGGGAGGCTCCTCCTACAAAAGGTATGACTGAATCTGAGAAGGGGTAGATGAAATGGAGGGAACCATACTCTGAGAGGTAGAGGTGCCAGCATTCTGGGGGGTTGGCTGAGCATTGGCAGAACCAGTGGTGTTTGTTAAACCATGACCCATTTGAACATTGATTTTTTTCGGTCATAGACCACTGGACCCTTTCTAACAAATTGTTTAATGTTAACAATTCATCTGAGATGGCTACTGTATGCAAGGTTTCTGAAAGGCAGTCCGGCTGATCAAAGTTAATGGGAGCAGTAAACAGTGAAAGAATTCTGATAGTAGCTATCATATTATTCAATTGGATCATATTTTGATTCATCAGATTAATATATACTGATTCAGTAAAATATTGTGGAAGAGGTGTAGGCATTTTTTGGGGTCGAATAGAGTAACTAAGTTCATTCACCATATCATGTAATAATAATGTCTAGGTCCTCACTTGAACACCTTTTCCTGCTTTTACTTTCTGTGACATTACCTTTGCAGCTCATATTGCAAGCCATTATTTCAGGAATAAGTTTTCTAAAATAGCGTACAATAAAATAACCTATACTTGTAAATCTGAAAAGGGGTAAAAGGTCCAGTAAAGCACTTTAAAAAACCTGCAGAACTCGATCAATTTCGAATTTCATATATTTAAAAAGGAAAATATACAAAACACATGGTATCAAAAAAGTGTCTCTCACAGTGCCACTCACAGCATTGCTTTATGTTGAGAGAAGTTTATTACAGATCATTAAAGTTCATCTGCATTTTAATATAATGCCTTCAGTCCCAAAATTGTGATTGTCCATTCTTTAACAAAGACATCTGTTCGATAAGGTTTTGTCCTCAGCCCTGAGTGAATATAAGTGTATGGGTATTTTGTTTATACTGATCACTTAACTTCTTGTCTCATCCAACAATAGAAAATAGTTCCTGTAGTGTTCATCTTTAGCAAAGTAAGCAAATGTTTTTTAGACCAGAGAGGCCTTTTACATAATAATCCAGCTCTATTCTTGTTCAGTTTTTTTTGTTCTGTTTTATTTTTGTTTTTATTATAGACTCATGGACAGGTCAGATGTTTTTGTATCATGCTGTGCTTCAACAGGTTTCTTTTGTGAAGAGCAGAAAATCAATGCTGGATTTTTTTCTTGTCTTTTTATTTTTGTAATAGGACAGGCATCATCAACCCATATCCTGAATGTTACTCCATTGGTCAAAACCTTCTTTCTTAAAAATACACATACATTTTCTTGATATGAATATTTAATTAATATGTTCAATAAAAATATGAAATTGTACAATTCTGTGTCTTCTATTTGTTTATTTATCCTCTATTTAGCATTATTACTGGATTAAGATCAGGTCACATTTTTGGATACATTTATGCAGAAATCAAGAAAATTCTGAGAAATTCATAAACTTTTTTTTTTTTTTTAGGAACAGTAATTAATAATGGAAGTGACACTGTACCCTGATAGTATTTGCACTGACATAATGTCAGCAATTAGCACCAGTACTACATAAAAGTAGTTAAGTCAGTGAAAGCTGATGATACATGCCACCACCACAACAGGTATTGCTATATGGTGCTCATCACCTACCACATTGTCAATATATCTAGGGCTGTGAATTCACCTCTCCACCCACATTCACCAAAGTGCTTCAGTATGTATGGTTTCAGTATCTTTCAGTTTTCCTGTAAAAACCAGGTAGTAAAAATAATTTATGATAGAATATGACATGTTATTGTTGTTGACATTATATAATCAATTATTCTGCCATAAATTGTAAGTATCTGAAGAGCAAAGAGATGTGATGGCCTAATAGCTAAAAAGAGCCCTTTCCACACAGCAGAACTTATTTCAGAGAACAAAAAAAGAATCTGATACAACTGTCTTGGCTAGTTACATAATGAGTAAAAAGATGGAAAGTCATTTAAGGATGGGGAGTTCATCAAAGACTATATGATTCAAGTAGCTGACGTACTTTGCCATGGGAAAATGAGCTTGCACAGTTCTGTTAATTTATCCACAAACATGGCCCCAAGCATATCAGTGATTTATAAAATGATTACCTCTTTGATCAACTCCAGGAAAAAAAATCAGATCATTCTGTGCTTACTCTGTCGCTTTTGACAAGATTATAGAAATTAGCAGCTATGTGCATCTAGCTCTCTTTGTTAGAGAAGTAAAGGACAACTGTGAGGGCACTGATGAATTAAGAAGTGTAAATTTACTACATGACCAGACTACAAGGGACAAACATTCTGACAATTGTCTGAAGCAATCAATCAAGCTGGGCTTGCATAGGATAGATTAATAGGCATTATAACAGATGGTGCTCTGTCAGTGACAGTGAAGCACTTGTTCAAAAGAAGCTAGAGGAAGAAAAATCAACACTTGCAATTGCAGTGCTATGCATTATTCACCAGCAAGCACTTGAAAACAAGTGTCTGAAATTTGAAAACATGATGTCAGCAGTAGTTATATTTGTTAATTTTATCTATTCAAGGAGCTTCTAGAGAGCACAATGACTTTTCCACAACCTGCAGGTAACCACTGGTTGGTTGATGTCTCCTTTCCTGACAACATAACATAGGAACTGAATGCACTTAATCTCAATTTGCAAGGCCTGATTAGTTGATTATTGTAAAGAATGACAGTGTGTAAGCATTTCCCAACAAGCTAAGAATGTGGAGCTGAAAACTTTTATTAGAGAACAGGATATCTCACTTCCAACCATGCAGGTCCATGGTGAATTAATTGAAAAAATCCATTTAGTGGGGTTAGGTGTATTACAATTTTAGATCAGTTCTTGGAAGAGTTTGACCAGTGGTTTACAGACTTCAAAATGGTCTACAGATCTACAGATCTCATTGACCTTTAGTGTAAAAGTTAGCTAATGATGAAGAAAGGATATTCACAAGCAAACCAAGCCAGAATCAGATTGACTCTCCGGGAACTGCTTCTGTCTTTTTCAGAGATCTTCATAATTTTCTAAGAACCACATATCTATGCAAAAATTAAATCATGTTTTTAGAATAAGTGATTCTTATTTTACACGAGACCTAAGGGTTGCTGCTCCAGTCATTTAACCAAATAGTTACCAAGCTAACTGAATTGATGCATGGTGAAGTATCTCAAAGACATGAAGGAATAACTATTTGTAAAAGATGCTATTTGTCTACAGATATATATTGCTAAGAATACTAGTATAATATAATGCAGAAATATCTCTGAGTGTGGAAGAGAGGGGTTTAAAATTGGTCTTTAACACTAGAATCCCTTAAATTCCTTTGCACCTCTCTGTCAGTGTCTTTTGTTTTGCAAATGTGTAGAGCAACACAAGTAGCAAGAAGCCTGCTATCCCACTACCCCCACTGACGGAGCTGAGGTCATTCACAAAATTCTCAGAGCTCGGGTCAGTGAGGTACCTGGAGTTGTATTGGGTAAATAATATATCGTTATTTGGAATACATTCATATCGTGTGTGTTTCCATGTCTACAATGATCTGTGTAAGTGTAGGATGACAGGAACTGCTGAACATATAACTAAAGCAGAAACTTTTTCCATGTTATACTAATAATGACATGAATTGTACAATGTGTGAAGACTTTAGTCCAAATATCAAATATACATGTGCACTCTAATTCAAGAATATGACCAAAGAAAAAAAACCAATTTGATTTACATGTTCATGTCAATGAGTTAAAAACCCAAGCTCAAATGTCAATTGACAGGAAGATGATATGTATTCTTGAATGATGCAGAAGTAAGAACTGCTGCTTTATAAGCCAAAGGTACTGGGTTCAAGACTAGGTGCTCCACATTTTGAGTAGCGATCTGCTATTATTATTACGATAATATAACAGAAACATACATTTGATTTGAGTCTGTAACACCCTGTGTAAATTTTGGCTCCTTGTAAAAGTTAACGTTTGTTTTTTTATTATTCAGTTTTATTCTGTCAGTGACGTTCACATGGTGCAAAGAACTTGCCTCTCCCTCTCTGAGTTGATGGCATTTATCTCCATTCTTTTCATAAGAGCAGCAATGATCGAAGTTGGTGCTGTTGCTGATGCCTGCTCAGAACTATTTGTTGTACCTGCAATCAAAGATATGATGTCCCGTGACCGCTATCAGACTACCATGTGGCACTTGTGCTTTGACAACAAAGACACCCATGTAGAATGTGTGAAAAACAACAGATTTGCTGCATTCTTGGACATCTGGCAACGTTTTGTTGAGAACTGTGTTTTGAGTTACAACCCAGGGGAAAGAGTTTCCAAGTCTGTGGTTATAAAGTTTATGAAGCCGTTAATGGACAAAGGCAGAACTGTAACAACAGACAGTTTCTTCACAGCACTTTCGCTGGCTAATAGATTGCTGCACCGTGACACAACTCTGCTTGGCACCATAAGTAAAATGGAACTTCCACCTGCAGCTAAAGTCACTTCAGTATGTGAGCAATTCACCACGCTAGTGTTTAGATGTGGCAGTGCCATGCTGGCGGTGTATGCATCCAAAAAGAACACTGTGTTGACTTACATGTTGGCATGGACGTTGTTGTTGCCCTTCTTAGATTTTGCATTTTAGGGTCCCTACTATAAAGCTTTTAAGAGTACATTTCTATTTGTATCCAGCTGTTATTTGTTCTTGTTTAGAAATCAAACATCTGAAAATTAAGTATTAAAGTTTGAAAAATGATTTACGGTATGCAGCAATCTCAAAATCAATTAAATTCTATTGTATCAGTCACCTATGAAAATAAGCATTATCAAAGTGCATTATGAAACAGTATGTGGTAAACTCCATTGAACATATTAAATAGAGCAATTTCTCACAAAATGGCATGAAGCAACAATTTTAATTTCCCAAGAATAAGTCAGTCCATTATATATACATAGTTGTATATCCAAAGGGTTTCTCTTTGCAAGTTAGATTCCTATCTATTTTCCTGTACTATTCTTTGCTTTGGTGTGCATAAAAATCTGTTTATTAAGGGGAAGTTTTGCAATGTGTTAAATTTTACTTTTAGATGAATATTCTAAGTATCATGTAAGGTAAAACAAGTACACTGATAGTGGATTTCACTAGGGTTCTGTGAAGTTTGTCTGAGGATCATGCTTTACAGAGATTAGGTCATATTTACAACACTTCAAAGGCTTACATTAATAAACAGAAGATATAACCAAATGTAAAGAGGGAAAGAAATCTTCAGTCTGAAATTGTTCAGAAGGGCAGATTAACTCAGTTTTGCAGTTTTAAGTGTCAGCTACTATATATAATCAGATAAATATTCTGTAAGTAGATTTAGAAAATATTCTTCTTTATTTTGAAAACACATTACTGTATTCAAAATAGATCGCTGTTCTTACTGCTGCTACTAATTTAAAGACCTTACAATTCTAAAACTAATCATATGAGAAGTGAACAATGAAAATTTGTAAATATGTAAACCTATATATTTTTATCTGCAGTGGGTTGGCACCCTGCCCGGGATTGGTTCCTGCCTTGTGCCCTGTGTTGGCTGGGATTGGCTCCTGCAGACCCCCGTGACCCTGTGTTCGGATTCAGCGGGTTGGGAAATGGATGGATGGATGGATATATTTTTATTCGAGATAATTAAAAGTTGAAAAGTAGGAGATGATCAAAGAAAATGAGGAGCTATAAATATTTTTATCTTGATTAATAAATCACATAGTTTCAAAGCAGACCATTAATAAATATGTAGACCCCTGGGAAGCAGCACAGGAGTCAATAGCAAGTTGTTTATTTCCTGAAGATGAAAGGCATCTTTTCTTTAAGATGAAAAGATGAAAAATTAAAAGCAAAACACTGTCACATAAATATTATGATAATCATGTATGGTTTTAATGGCATTTAGTAACCAATATGCTTGAAATATAGATGATAAACAAAACTATACATTAATCTATGAAATAGGAGGCAAAGTGCATTATTGGAGTAAAAAGTTACAACCTGCAGCATTCGATTATCCTCATGCACACAACATTTTGTCATGACTTGTTCTAATCTTTAGCAATAATCTTTAAGTACAATTGGCTGAGTTTAGATTATTGTTTAACATCATACATTTATAAAATACCAAGTTATCATTATCGTTTTGTTTCAAATGATTTTGTACTTGTTTTGGATATTGTTATCATTGTCTCTTCTTGCTTTCTAAAATGTATTTAAAACATAGTTATAGTAATTTGTTGTTGTGATCTTTAATTCTGGAAGTTAGTCTTCTTAAACACAGCTTGCAGCAGCTATTTATCTTGTAGATTCCGTGAACACTTAGGAAGTGCAGAATATATGATGTTGTGTAAAACTTATAGACAGCAAAGAAATTAGTTTCAAGCTTCCTTACGTTTTAAGGGGGCAAATAGCTTAACAGTGGAAAGGATGTTGTTTTATAAAGGTAAATATTAAACACTTCATATGTTTTTTTTGTTATTTAGTTTTGATGGATTTTTTGTAGTAGTTTTGTACCACTCTCCAGTCCCTTTGATGGCTTTAATGCACTTTTAAATTGGTTGCCAAATAACCTTATACCACTTCACAACAAGAAGAAGAGGCCATGGGCATTTTTCTTTTTGGAGCAGATGTGGAGTGCAAGAGCAGGCTGAAAGGATCATGTTCAAACTATTATGAATCCCTTTAGCCAAGAAGAAAGACACCACCTTAGCATTGAAGAGGCATATTTATAAGATTGCCATGATTTTTCTTTCATGGGTGGTGACGTACTTTTCAAAGTCTTTGGAATAACCTTCATCTCATTGCCTGTGCCTACGGAACAACCTTCCACATTTTTTTTTACATTCCTGAGGTAGTTTGTTGTGTGGTGGGTGCGGCAATGCACTGTATCAGTGCATGCACCCAACCTCAACCTCATCATCTGTGGCACGCACAGGATTCAAACTCAGGATACTAGATATATAAGGCAGAATTGCTAAACGAAGTGCTATCACTTAGTAATGTATCATTATAATCATTCATCTTTTATTAATTGTGTTTATGAAACTTTTATTTATTATTTAGAATCAAATTTTTTCTTCATTTTTAGAAGATTGATTCATGTATTTATTTCTTTGTATGTGAACTATGTAAAGCAACTAGAGATGATACTGTTTCTATTGAATAAAATATATAAAAAAATGTTTTATTATTGTTATATTCTAAAGTTGTAGCTTATACAGTATTATATTTCCATCAAGACAGATATTGAGCTATTTCACAGTGTCTTTTGTGAGAGAATAATTTTAGGGTAACAGCATTCATCTTAAAGAAATAGAATACATGTTAATAAATGTCAGAAACCTGTTCAGGCATATCATAAAACCCGATAAAAGTCAAGTGAACAACAGAGACAAAAATGTAATAAACAAAATGTACTAAAAGATGACAGAGAGATGAGATGTCCTGTATTCAACAAGATTGGACAATTGTTATATACACAGAAATTTCAGGGGTGGTTGATCATCCCAAAGGAATAATAAGAATATAATAAAATAGACATTTATTTTATATAGGTCATTTGGGTGTACACCAACAAATGAACCAGAGTAAATGTACTGTATGCACTGATTGATGCTTATGTAAATTCAGTTGATTCTAAAATAGACCTATACCTTTAATATTTGACCATTCTCGTCATGCTGTGAGAGATGCTCCCTCCTCAGTTTGGTGCTACAGGTGCAAAAAATAATTCTGATGGACAAGCTTTTCTCCTGCCTGATTACAGACTCAAAGGTTTTACCAGATTTTTCCTGTTAGAGGATAGGTTTCTTTCTTTAATTGATTATTCTTTATATTGTGTATATATTGTTTACACAGGTTTACAGTTATTTAGCTACAGAGATATAATTTGCATAAGTTATTTTTCCAGATGATGTTGCATTAATAGAATGGGGGAGAAATGGGGCATGGTGTATTATGTATGGGTTAACCCTAATAAATAATAACAACCAACTCTAACAATATCATACACTCTTAGTAGTCTGCAAAGAAGCTAAGGGCTATTGGGAAACACATTACAGAATGTCTTTTTATGAAATGTTTTGTATTTGTTACATATTCAGTGCCTATTGAATCTCCAGAAATATTTCTTTAGCTGCAATAGAATTGAATTTATGTTGCTTAAAATGTGTTTTACTGTTAAAAAATTACATATTTTAGCATCCAACTAATATCATTGCACATCCACAGGAACTGTTAGTCTGCCAAATTCACAAGCTGTCAACAACAGTCTTGTACTTGCCATCTGTGTCAGGCCTTTTTTTCTAATTCATTGTTTTTCATTGTCTGATTTCCATTGATAAAGCTTTTAGAAAAACACAACAATGTGCTACATTTTATTATTAAATTGGGGTTATTTAATTTCTTTAATAGAAGTGGTTGGACACCCACTAGAGCCAAGCATTTTATTTTACAAAGCGCTTTGGAAACTGAGCTGAAAGACAGTTAGCTTTAACACTGAGCTTGAAGGAAGAGTGGCTGAAAGACTTATTTTATAGCTTAAGTGAAAAATGAAGGAAAACACAAGTTCTATTCGTTGAAACTCTTAATCCTTTTGTAAGCATAAAATAGATTGTCATTTTATATAAATGAAAATGCTCTGAGCCATCTGAGTTTATTTCTTTTGAAAAGCAAAATCAGTATTTTCTCTGTAAAACTGTATTTGTACTAATGAGAATACTTTACTCACCAACCAAAAACAGTCTGAATAGTTTGATGTGCAAAATATTTTCCTTCTTTCACTTTTATAAGGTGGTGGTGCAGTGGCAGCGCTGCTGCCTCGCAGTTAGGAGACCTGGGTTCACTTACCCAGGCCCTCCCTGTGTGAAGTTTGCATATTCTCCCTGTGTCTGTGTGGGTTTCCTCCGGGTGCTCCGGTTTCCTCCCACAGTCCAAAGACATGCAGGTTAGGTGCGTTGGCAATCCTAAATTGTCCTTAGTGTGGGCTTTGTGTGTGTGCTCTGCGGTGGGCTTGCGCCCTGCCCGGGGTTTGTTTCCTGCTCTATAGGGCCTGGTTGAACCCGCCAGACAGACGTCCCAGACACATGTGTAAAAGCACAAGAAGATTCTTTAATTATTTTCTTCAATAAAGTGCACAAAGCACCGCACTCTCCACAATTCTCCAATCAATAATACAAATATAATACACACTCCTCCAACTCCCAGCAGCTCCGTCACACTTCCACCTAACTACGGCTCAGTCTGCTGGGGTTTCCCACAGTCCTTTTAAAGCCTTTGACCTGGAAGTATTTCTTCTCTGGGTCAACACCACATCTTCCTTTATCAATTGTACTGGAAGTACTGCGGGCTTCCGTCCTCGTGACCACAAAGTACTTCTGGGGTAGCGTAATCGTAAAAGTCCCCGGGTTCTTTGTGAGCTCCCCCTGGCGGCACCCACGGCACCCAACAGGGCTGAAGAGATGGACTCCATGTCCCATGCTGCCCTGCGGGAATCCGAGGAACCATTTCCATCCAGGGGAGCTGCTGTCTAGCATCCCGGGGGATGTAGTGTACTAAAAAGGCTGACTTCTTTTGTTGAGGGACGTCCCAGCCAGACTGAAACGCCGGCTGTTCATCACAATCCCAAGTATTTAAACTCATCAATCTTTGCCAACTCTACTCCTTGCATCCTCACCATTCCACTGACCTCCCTCTCATTCACACACATGTATTCTGTCTTATTCCTACTGACCTTCATTCCTCTCCTCTCTAGAGCATATCTCCACCTCTCCAGGGTCTCCTCAACCTGCTTCCTACTATCGCTACAGATCATCAGCAAACATCATAGTCCATGTGGACTCCTGTCTAATCTCGTCTGTCAACTTGTCCATCACTATTGCAAATAAGAAAGGGCTCAGAGCCGATCCGTGATGTAATCCCACCTCCACTTCCCACCTCCAGGAATGCATCTGTCATTCCTACTGCAAACATCAACACAGTCACACTTCCCTCGTACATATCCTGTACAACTCTTACATACTTCTCTGCCACTCCCGACTTCCTCATACAATACCACAACTCCTTTCGAGGCACCCTGTCATATGCTTTCTCCAAGTCCACAAAGACGCAATGCGACTCCTTCTGGCCTTCTCTTTATTTCTCCATCAACACCCTCAGAACAAACATTGCATCTGTGGTGCTCTTTCTTGGCATGAAACCATACTGCTGCTCACTAATCATCACCTCACTTCTTAACCTAGCTTCCACTACTTTTTCCCATAACTTCATGCTGGAGCTCATCAATTTTATCCCCCTGTAGTTACTACAGTCCTGCATATCCCTCTTATTCTTAAATATCGGCACCAGTACACTTCTTCTCCACTCCTCAGGCATCCTCTCAGTTTCCAAAATTTCATTAAACAATCTGGTTAAAAACTCCAATGCCATCTCTCCTAAACACCTCCATGCTTCCACAGGTATGTCATCTGGACCAATGGCCTTTCCATTCTTCATCCTCTTCATAGCTGTCCTTACTTCCTCCATGCTAATCCATTGCACTTCCTGATTCACTATCTCCACATCATCCAACCTCTTCTCTCTCTCATTCTCTTCATTCATAAGCCTCTCAAAGTACTCTTTCCATTTGCTCAACACACTCTCCTCGCTTGTGAGTATGTTTCCATCTTTATCCTTTATTACCCTAACCTGCTGCACATCTTTCCCAGCTCAGTCCCTCTATCTAGCCAATTGGTACAGGTCCTTTTCTCCCTCCTTAGAGTTCAACTTCTCATACAACTCATCATATGCTTTTTCTTTAGCCTTCGCCACCTCTCTCTTCACCTTGCACCTTATCTCCTTGTACTCGTGTCTACTTTCTGCATCTCTCTGACTATCCCACTTCTTATTTGCCACCATCTTCCTCTGTATACTCTCCTATACTTCCCCATTCCACCACCAGGTTTCATTTTCCTCCTTCCTCTGTCCAGGTCATGCCAAGCACCCTTCTTGCTGTCACCCTTACTACATATGCTGTAGTTTCCCAACTGTCTGGTAATTCTTCACTACCACCAGTGCCTGTCTCACCTTCTCCCTAAACTCAACCTTGCAGTCTTCCTTTTTCAACTTCCACCATTTGATTCTTGGCTCTGCCCTCACTCTCTTCCTCTTCTTGATCTCCAACATCATCCAACAGACCACCATCCTATGCTGCTTAACTACAGATTCCCCTGCCACTACTTTGCAGTCTTCAATCTCCTTCAGATTGACTCTTCTGCATAGGATGTAATCTACCTGTGTGCATCTTCCTCCACTCTTGTACGTCACCCTATTTTCCTCCCTCTTCTTAAAATACATATTCATCACAGCCATGTCTATCCTTTTGACAAAATCCACTATCCTCTGATCTTCTTCATTCCTCTCCTTGACACCATACCTATCCATCACATCCTCATCTCCTTTGTTTCCTTCACCAACATGCCCATTGAAATCCCCTTCAATCACCACTTTCTGTCCATTGGGTACACTGTTCATCACTTCATTCAACTCACTCCAAAAATCTTCTTTCTCATCCATTGCACACCCAACCTGCGGGGCATATGCACTAACAAAGTTCTTCATCACACCTTCAATTTCCAGCTTCATAATCATTACTCTGTCTAACACTCTTTTCACCTCCAGAACACACTTGACATACTGTTCCTTCAGAATAACCCCTACTCCATTTCTCCTCCTATCCACACCATGATAGAACAATTTGAATCCATCTCCGATCCACCTGGCCTTACTCCCCTTCCATTTAGTCTCTTGCATGCACAATATATCAACCTTCCTTCTCTCCATCATATTGGCTAACTCTCTTCCCTTACCAGTCATACTGCCAACATTCAAAGTTCCTAACCTCAGTTCCACTCTCTTTATCTTCCTCCTCTCCTCCTGCCTCCTAACACGTCTCCCCTTCTTCTTCTTTGGCCAACAGTAGCCCAATTTCCGCCAGCACCCTGTTGACTAACAGTCCTGGTGGCGGTCGTTGTTAACCCGGGGCTCGACCGATCCGGTTTAAAAAATACCTAATGTCACTCCTACACTTTCTGGGCTGAGTCTCAGGTACTCTGCAACAGGTTGTCTCAAAGAGAGACACAGCATATTGTAAAATTTACGGTCTCAGGCAGTCTCGAGAAGGCTCAATGAGTGTGTAGGTGCGATATCATGCACATAGCCAAATTCTGAGTCAGTGCTCCAATGAGAGTCCATGTGGGTAGTTGTGTTGTGTGTGAATACCATACTGTTTGAGTTTCATAGCACTTCAATTTTCTTTGAGGTGAACAAATGGTGCCAGTTTACACTGAAAGCAAAATTAACAATCCTGGATAAAGCTGATTCCGGAATAAAAAAAACAACATCGCAAAATAATTTTGGAATCACACCTTTATCTTCATCTAACAACTTGTTTTCATTCTGTATTTTCATACCTGCATTTCTATCGAAAAAAGTTGCATCTAACATCTCGTTTTCATTCTGTGTTCATACCTGTATTTCTATTAAAAGATGTTACATCTAACTTCTCATTCAGTATTTTCATACCTGTATTTCTATTAAAATAAGTTACATCTAATGTCTCATTTTAATTTTTGTATTTTGATACTGGTATTTCTAACAAAAAAAAAGTTACATGCAAGGTCTCATTTTCAAATAAAATATTTTTGCAGTTTAAGAAGTGCTGTTTTTTAACACTAGAATCCCTAAAGCCCACAAAGAAAGTCGTAATCCTGGGCCACCTTAAATTCCTTTGCACCTCTCCATCAGCATCTTTTGTTTAGCAAATGTGTCAATCAGCACAAGCAGCAAGCAGCCTGCTATCCCATCCCCTACTGACGGAGTTGATATCAGTGGCAAAATTCTCAGAGCTTAAGTGTGTTTATCTGGGTGTGATGTGCCTGGAGGTGTTAATGGTAAATAATATATTGTTGTTTGGAATACATACATTTCATATGTGTTCTGTGTCTACAAAGATCTGTGTAAATGTAGGATGGAAGAAAATACGAGAGAAGAAATGCTGAACACATACCTAAAACAGAAACTTTTTCTATGTTATACTTATAATGACGTGAAGTGTATAATGTGTGAAAACTTTAGTCAAAATATCAAATAAACACGTGCACTTTTATTCAAGAATCATTGTTTTCTCATTCCCTTACAACATACAGATCTCTGTAAAAGCAGCGAGTTTTAATTTCGGGATCTTGTATGTGGCATACACTCGAAGAAATACAAAAACAATTTTTTTCGGAGGTAAACTTAACTTTTCATAAAGCTTGTAAAACAGCACTAGCTATTGAACTTGCCATTAAAATGTGTCCTGTGACTGGACTGTGAATTTCCCCTTGGGATTAATAAAGTATCTATCTATCTATCTATCTAAAAACTCAAAGGAGCTGGCTTGCAAATCCACTTTGCAAACAGAGTTGGTGCAGAAAGTGTATCACTTGGGAGTACAGTCTTCTCAATAAGAATATCGCACCTTGTCATTTAAATAGAAAACGGCTTTGAGTTCCCCCCGCGAAAGAGGGGGAGAGGAGTTTATTAAAGACAACAAATGTTTCTGCTGTGGAGGAAAGCATGACACTTAGACATGTAAGTTCAAAAACGAAAAATGCTTTTCCTACTCTAAAACAGGTCATTGCGCCTGTGTGTGCAGAAACAAAACCAAGAATAAAGGTGCAGCAAACTGTTTTCTAAAGGTGAAGAAGTGGACTTAAGTGACAGTGACCTAGGCGTCTGCACAGTGTTCACAGCTAGTGAAAAAGTGCAAGAAATACAAGTAGAAGTTATTCTGGGAGGAAAAAGCATAGCAATGTAAGTGGATACTGGAGCCAATGTTTCTATAATATCAGAGACTTGGTATAAAACGTTTATGGCACATAAGCAGCAAGAAGAAACATTTATGGATTTGAGAGCATATTTAGAAAAGAGAAATGAGTTGATGGGTAGGACAGATGTGGAAGTAAAATACCAAGCACTCAGCAGTGTTTCCAGTGGTTGTGGCTAAAGGAAGTAAGGCAGCGCTAATAGGGTGAAATTGCTTGAAAGTTCTTAAATTAGACTGGGCCAATCTTTTTCAGATTAAAAGCACAGACCAACTGTCACTACAGGAGGTTTTGGAAAAACACAAAAAGATATATGAAGTAGGACTAGGAACAATCAAAAATTCCAAGCACAAATTAAAATGAAGCTGGACTTTAACCCAAGTCCCACAAGGCAAAGCCTGTCCCATATGCCCTTAAACAAGCTGTTGAACTTGAGCTGGATAGATTACAGAAAGCTGGAATAATTTCTAAAATTGAAAGAAGCAAATGGGCTGCTCCAATCATAGTAGTAAAAAAAAGTGATCAGTCACTCAGGGTATGTGGTGACTATAAGTTTACAGTAAATCTAGGGATAGAATAGGAGCAACACCCACTGCCTACAGCAGATTTATTTGTTTGCTATTCTTGCTGGGGGTAAGCTGTTTACCAAATTAGACTTGTTGCATGCTTATCAAAAGTTAGTGCTGTATGAGAAGTCAAAAAATACCTGGTAGTCAACACCCTTAAGGGTTTATACTGCTATAACAGATTGTCATATGGAGTTTCCAGTGCACGTGCCATTTTACAGTTGGTAATAGACCAGATTTTACAAGGATGAGATTATGTCACCTGTTTTCTGGATGACGTCCTGATTATTGCTAAAACAGATGCAGTGTTGTCAAGGCTGAACAATATGGAGTGAAACATGCAAATAGTAGTTTTATACAAGATGGTGTGGAGTATTTGGGACAAGGACGGCTCGCACCCCACAAAAGAAAAGGTGAGTGCTATCCTTGAAACTCTTGAACCTAAAAATGTGGGAGAGCTAAGATCATTTTTAGGCCTACTCAATTATGGAAGGTTTCTAGCTAGATTATCTACAGTATTGCAGCCACTTCATGAGTTGTTACAGAATGATAAAGCATGGAACTGGTTTTCAATGTGCAGAGCAGCCTTCAATCAATGTAAAGAAATGCTGGCCACTAGTCGAGTACTGACCCATTATGATACCCACAAGCCCTTATGTTTAGCATGTGATGCCTCACCACATGGAGTTGGAGCTGTAATATCACGTGTAAAAAATGGTGAAGAGAGGCATATAGCCTTAGCATATACAGTACCTCTAGTAAGAAAAAAAAAAACACCCAAATAGAAAAGGAAGCAATAGCTTTGATTTTTGGGTAAAACAAATTAAAAAAAAATATTTGTATGGCTGAAGGTTCACACTGCTTACAGACCACAAACCTCTTCTGTCCATTGTGGGTCCTAAAACAGCAGTATCTACTTTGGCTGCTGCTAGAATGCAGAGGTGGTCGGTCATTCTTTCTGCATATAACTATGAGATCTGTGGCAGAGTGACGGGCACTGAGCAGGCTCCTGTCAATCACAGAGAATCCACTGCATCCACTGAACAGTATCATCTCCAGAAAGAGGAGCAGCTTCAGTGACAGACTGCTGTCACTGTCCTGCTCCACTGACAGACTGAGGAGATCGTTCCTCCCCCACACTATGCGACTCTTCAATTCCACCCGAGGGGTGGGGGGGTAAACATTAACATTATACAAGATTATTGTCTATTATACCTGCCTTGCACTCTCCACCTTGCTTTTTTTTTTTGCACTGCGTTTTTATTGCTCTTTAATTAATATTGTTTTTATCAGTATGCTGCTGCTGGAGTATGTGAATTTCCCCTTGGGGATTAATAAAGTATCTGTCTGTCTATCTATCTATGACAGTCAGTACATAAAATCTGCAGAACATGACCATGCTGATGCTTTGTCAAGATTACTTCAGCAGCATCGGGAAAACTTGGAAAGAGAAACTGGGGATATTTGAAAGTTGACTACTACAAATGAGCTTCCTGTGAAACCTATTAATATTATGAAAGAAACCATATAGGATTCAAGAGTATCTAGAGTGCTTGGTTTAAGTTTAAATGGGTAGCCAGATAAGATGCAAAATTTTCAGTTTTAAAATTTTTTTATTCAGAGGCATCAACTCTCAATCGAGTAAGTATGTATACTTTAGGCTCACAGAGTAATTATACCACCTAAGTATCATGAGCAATTACTTGAAAAATTGCATGAATCGCACCCTGGGATGTGTAAAATGAACGTTTTGGCTGGAAGCTATTTACGGTGACCAAATATAAACAGTGAAATTGAAAAGAAAGGTACAGTAAATCCGTGTGATGCATATTGTACAGTATGTAACCAGCCACTTGTAACAGTCCGGTGCCGCTAAGATTCACACCGTCAAGATGACGGTGATTTATTTATTTTTTATAGAGGATCCCAGGGACGCTCCCAGCCTTGGCCTGCCCGCACACACTCAAACAGAGACAAAATAAAGCACACTGGGGAATAACAACAATTAAAGAATGTAATGAAATTAAATAATATAAATAATACCACCCCAGTACCCCTACGGCGATATTACATTAAACATATAAACACAGAGCTCCGCTAGCAGCAGCTTTATTTTCCCATGTATTTCATATTATTTAGAGGTATCCTGTATTTAACCCGACCAAGGAACTTCCACTACAATATACAAGCATGAGTAACAAGAAGAAAAGTCAGAAAGAACCAGAAAAGAAACTTAAAACTGTATCAAAGTCTGGACAGACTTCCGGCCTGAGTGTAAGTGTAAGGTATGGCCTCACGGAGACTGACCTGGAACAGGCAGACGAGTGCGCAGAATTCCTGGGACCCCGCTCCATTGTATCATCTCCAGTCGAGAGTGACAATGGGAGCAAAGGTGCAAGTGATACAGGTCGCGATGGATCGCCGATTTCTGAGGATCATTCGAGACTAGAAAGGGCTCTGCAGGACGTGCTCTCATCTACTCATCGCGAGCCTGTAACAGGAGCTGCATTTTCACTCGCGGAGCACGAAAGCCGAAGCGAACTGTCCGAACTGAAAGAGATGATCGCTACACTGGCCACTGCCATGGTTACGGCCATGAATGAGCTTAAGAAAGATAACACGAATGATCTTAAGAAGGTGGCCGTTGAGCTCAAGAAGGATAGCAAAGATAAGGAAACGCGTCTATTTAAACGTTTTGACGTTAACTTTAAAGGCATGTTGGAGAAATTAGTGGAACACATTGAAGAAACTAATTCCAAACTGAAAAGGCTTGATGACCATATTAATGACGTTTCAGATCAGCTGGAAGACGTTAAGCAGGGACTCACGGCTCGAGTGGAAACAGCGGAACAACTGGCGTCTAACGCCGATGAAAAAGCCACAGCTGCGAACTCGGAATGCAAAAAACTTGGAGACAGACTTGCAGCCCTGGAGGATGGGTGCAGAAGAAATAATATAAGAATTGAGGGTATACCTGAGAAACGAGAAAGCTCAAGCCCAGTGAAATTTGCAGTAGAATTACTGTCTAAAATAATTGGAGATGACTTTAAACTCGACATTGAGATAGCCACGGCTTATCGCACAAAGATACCAAGCGCCTTTAAACCTAGGTCTTTTATTGTCCGCTTCGAGCGACTACGATGTAAGCTTGATGTGATGGCACTTCTCAGACACAAGCAAGAGATTATATTCGAAAATAATCTTATTCATATTTTTCCCGACTTCTCACCATCAACAGCTGCAAAACGCAGATCCTACATCGACATTAAAAGGATGCTACGGAAAGCCGATATCAAATACAGCCTCTTGTATCTTGCCAAACTGAAAGTGGAAGTTCAAGATCGACATTATATTTTCTTCAGCAAAGAAGAAGCTGAAAAAGAACTAAAGAAGCTGTTTCCGACACTTTTTTGAAAGTTAATAAGGAGCCATATTCTATCAAGGCACGGGAAGGACCTATGATCTGCTCTCTGGATCCATGTTTAAAGAGACTGGTATTATAATTATACATCCCTTTTTTTTTTTTTTTTTTCTTTTTTTATCTGGACTTTATATGTTTATGTTTTAATCAGAGTTATAGAGTTATAGACGTGAGTGTGAAAATGTGGAAGTAATTAAAGTAGGATTCGGTTTTTTTTTATTTTTTTTTTTATTTTACTATACCTTAAAGTAGACTGTTTAACTTCATACCCTTGGTTTATTGCTTGTTCTACTATTTATACAATTACCATTATACTATTACAGTAGGAATTACCAGGTTTATCCTAGACTAGTTTTTAAAATCATTCCCAGGGTTGTTTCTTTTTTTTTTTTTTAATCTTAATATCTTAACTTAAAAGCGCTGAAGATTATTTCAAGCTTAAATATTGTTAATGAGAACATTTTCGGCAGATAGTATTAAGAATTTAACTGCAAAAGATATCTATGTTTTAATTCTGTAACGCCGCTGCAGGGTGGGGTTTGTTTTGTTTTGGACGTGCTCTGTCTCTTCGTATGTCAGAGGACTGGAACATCGCGAAGTGGGATCTAGCCTCATGTGGGGAGGCAAAATGGGGGGGTGTGGGGGGATAAAGGGGGGAGAGAAGGAGAGCAGGTTATATCTAATCTATTCTTGTAATTCTTATAATTATAAATATCAATGCCACAACAGGCTAAAATGCAATAACTCATGGGGAATCTTGAAACTAAGATTAAAACTGCCATATTACCAATTAAAACTATAAATGACATTAAAAACTCAGAATCAATGTCTCCATGATGGGACAGTTAACTTTGTGAGCTGGAATGTTAAAGGCCTGAATCACGAATTAAAGAGAAAGAAAGTATGCTCTCACCTAACAGGCTTAAACGCTAAAATAGTTTTTCTACAGGAGACCCACTTACTAACCAAGGATCAGTTCAGATTACAAAAAGACTGGACTGGCCAAATGTTCCATTCTAGCTTTATAAAGAAAACTAGAGGGGTGGGAATTCTCATACATAGAACAGTTCCATTTGTAGCATCAGATGTAGTGTCGGACCCTGAAGGGAGATATGTGATGGTCATGGGCAACTTATATAACAGTAAAATGATTTTGATAAATGTTTATGCACCCAATGTTGATGATAAGGAATTCATGCAAAATCTATTTGCATCCATTCCCAATGTGAACACTCATAAAATTATAATGGCTGGGGACTTTAATTGTGTTTTAAATCCACTCTTAGATAGGACTCCTGGGACAGGGGGGATGACATCTAATACTGCAAAGATAATTATACAGTTTTTGAATGATCACAACTTATCAGACCCCTGGAGGTTTCTTAACCCAAACTCAAGAACATATTCGTTCTACTCACCAGTGCATTATAGCTACTCAAGAATTGATTATTTTTTTATAGATAATAATTTCCTGCCTACAATTAAATCATGCAAATATGACACAATTGTTATCTCTGACCATGCCCCTCTAGTCTTGGAGCTAAAATCATTAAGCCCCTCACACTCACCTCGCAGATGGCGTCTTAACCCTCTTTTATTGGCAGACGAGAACTGCACAGAATTTATATCCAAACAAATCAGCTTCTTCTTAGAGACAAACATGTCCACAGATGTTTCTGCAGGAACACTCTGGGAAACTCTAAAGGCCTTCTTAAGAGGAGAGATTATTTCATATCTTTCCCACAGAAATAAATTAGAAACCAAGAAAGTGTCAGAGCTAAGAAATGAAATTACTAGAATAGATGAACAAGCCAGGCGTCCAAGTGAAGCTCTTCACAGGAAAAGGCAGGCCCTGCATACAGAACTTAACATCTTAACAACTAAAGAAACTGAACAACTTATTTATAAGTCTAGACAGCATTACTATGAACACGGAGAAAAAGCTAATAAGCTTTTAGCTCAACAAATTCATAAACAAGAAGTTCACAATGCAATACCAGTAATCACCAACAAGAATGGAGAAGAAATCATCGACCATAATAAAATAATGCACACATTTAGAGATTACTATAAGTCTTTATATTCCACTGAGCCCAAAGAAGACAACACGCAATCTAATGCATTTCTGGATAATTCACAAATACCACAAATAGATGCTTTAAGTGCTGAGAAACTGGATAAACCTCTAACGCTAACAGAATTACTAGACGCTATAAAGTCACTACAAAGCGGGAAATCATCAGGCCCTGATGGTTACCCCGTAGAGTTTTATAAGAAATTCTCCACTCAGCTAGCTCCACTCTTATTGGCAACATTTACAGAAGCTAGAGACAACCAAATACTACCTCAAACATTTTGACAAGCATTAATCACCGTCTTTCCTAAACAAAATAAGGACTTGTTACAATGTGCATCATACAGACCAATTTCACTCCTGAATAATGATGTTAAGATACTCTCAAAAATCCTAGCTAGAAGGATGGAGAAAGTGCTGCCCTTGGTAATATCACAAGATCAAACTGGATTTATTAAAGGCCAACACCTATCTTCAAATCTCCGACGCTTGTTTAATGTTATATATTCACCAGCAAAATCAAACACCACAGAGATATTACTATCATTAGACGCAGAAAAGGCATTTGACATGATCGAATGGAATTACCTTTTCACTGCATTGGAGAAATTTGGGTTTGGCCCGAATATTTGTGCTTGGATCAAACTACTGTATACCAATCCAGAAGCTTCAGTTTGTGTTAATAACATTTGCTCAGACTACTTTAAACTAGAACGTGGTACCAGACAAGGATGTCCCTTGTCGCCACTGTTGTTTGCAATCGCTATTGAACCACTGGCGGTTCACTGCCGAAATTCTTATCAGATAAAGGGGATTGTCAGAGAAGGACTGGAACAGAAAATTTCTCTATATGCAGATGATATGGTCTTATATATATCAGACCCAGAAAACACTGTCCCTGCTGTTTTAACAGCACTAACAGAATTTCAAAAGATATCTGGTCTTAGAATTAATCTGAATAAAAGTATACTCTTTCCAGTGAATTCACAAGCATATAATATTAGATTAGACACCCTACCTTTTACCATAGCAGATCAGTTTAAATACCTAGGGGTAAATATCACAAGTAAACATAAAGCTCTTTATCAACAAAATTTTGGCGTCTGTATGGAAAAAATTAAGCAAGACTTGCATAGATGGTCAACCCTTCATCTCACTTTAGCCGGAAGAACTAACATTGTTAAGATGAATATCCTTCCTAAACTTTTCTTTTTATTTCAAAACATTTCAATATATATCAATAAATCGTTTTTTAAACAGTTAGATTCAATAATAACCTCATTCATTTGGAACTCAAAACACCCACGTATCCGAAGAGCGACCCTACAAAGACCTCAGGCAGAAGGTGGCATGGCTTTACCTAATTTTCAGTTTTATTACTGGGCAGCAAACATACAAGCCATAAAAACCTGGACACAAATAAATGAACATACACAGGCTTGGTCCGCAATAGAAGTAAAATCCTGTAGTACTTCTTTATATTCCCTGCTCTGCTCTCCAATAAATGAAAGTTATCGCAAATATACTAATAACCCAATTGTGCTTTACTCACTCAGAATATGGAACCAAATTAGGAAGCATTTTAAGATGGAAAATCTTTTATCAGTGGCACCTCTGCAAGAGAACCACCTCTTTCAACCTGCGCAAGTATATCCAGTTTTTAATACCTGGAAAAGTTATGGGATTAAAATGCTCAGAGATCTTTATATAGACAACATATTTACATCTTTTGAACAATTATGTTCAAAATTTAACCTCCCAGCTACACATTTCTTTTACTATCTTCAAATTAGAAATTTTGTTAAACAGAAATTGCCCGATTTCACCCACCTTGCAGCCTCCACAATGCTGGAAAAAATACTGCTCAATTCCGAGGAAACAAACACTATTTCCGCAATATATAAAATCTTATTAGAGTCCCTACCTTTCAAAGATCCAAGAGGACATTGGGAAGAAGATCTCTTAATCAATATATCAGAAAAGGAGTGGAAGGTAGCAAAGCAGAGAATTCACTCGAGTTCTATATGTGCAAAGCATAGAATTATTCAACTAAAAATTATATATCGAGCTCATCTGTCTCGCTTAAAACTGTCCAAAATGTTTCCAGGCCAGGATCCAACCTGCGAGCGCTGCAACCAAGCTCCTGCCTCACTGGGTCACATGTTCTGGGCCTGCACCAAACTAACATCATTTTGGACAAAAATTTTTAAGTGCCTCTCAGACAACCTTAGTATCACAATCCCTCCTAACCCACTAACAGCTGTGTTCGGTGTTCTTCCAGATGGACTTGAATTGGAGAAGGACAAGCAAACGGTGATTGAATTCACTACACTTTTGGCACGCAGACTTATTTTGTTAAATTGGAAGAATCCTAATGCTCCTCTTATAAGTCAGTGGGAAACCGATGTTTTATATTATTTGAAATTGGAAAAAATCAAATTTTCAATTAGAGGATCTGTACAAAATTTTTTCAAAACATGGCAGGATTTAATCAATATTATTTTAGAATAAGAGAATTAACTATTAATGCATTTAACTCCCTTCTCCATCTCTTATTTATATAGATATTTACTTCTCCCCTTCTTTTGTTTAATGTTGCCTTATTAAAAAGCTTAAAGCAATTTTCCTTTAGCTAAGCTCTCCTTCTCAGGGGTGGGGTTTGATTTGTCTTCAAATTTGTTGGGTTATAAATTGATCTGTTTGTATGGAATGATTACAATGAAAATTAATAAAATAAAAATATTAAAAAAAAAAAAACATATAAACACAAACACCACACAGCAAAGTCCATGGAATATCATACCGGATGTAGTGAGAGATGACGAGAGTAAGTCCAGAGATCTGTACATTGCAAGGGAATGAAAAAACAATCCTACCGGTAGACACTGTAAGGGTGAAAGATGGATGGATGGTTCAGGAGCACTCCTATACTTGCGGGAAAACTGTGAATCCACAATCAGTTCTCAGCACACAGGTAGACATACAATCCAGATCCCAACAACGAATACAATCCAGGACACAGCGATTAAATATGGCTTAATAGAAGGCAGTCCGACAGGTAAACGCAACACAAAATACAACAACAAAAAACACCTTTTTTTCCTCCTTGGACACCTGCCCTCCTTTTAAACCCCTCTGACCACCTTTGACCCCAACAGCCCCTGCAGGGACTGCTGGGAGATGCAGTTTTAACTCATAGTAGCACTACACACTAACTGCCCCGTTGTATTATTGGAAATGAACAACTAGAGTATGGCAGAAAGTTCATGTTGACTTTCCTGAGAAGGACCAGCAGTATTTTCTTGCTCTTATTGATAGTAATTCTAAATGGCTTGAGGTTTTCCCTCTGACTAGGCTAACGACAACCCTGACAATTGAAACTTTGAGAACACTATTTGCTGCATATGGAATTCAGTGGAGCTAGTATTGGATAATGGACTACAATTTGTGTCAGATGATTTTAGGAGGTGTATGCAATTACTGTAAATGGCATTAAACACACTTTGATTCCTCCTTACCATGCTGCTACAAATGGTGCAGCTGAATGAAGTGTTCAAATTTTGAAAAGAGCACTTGAAAAGGATGTGATGGAAAGTGCCAAGACATACAGATCCCTATCTTTATCACACCGTTTATCAAATTTTCTGATAATGTATAGAAGCACTCCTCAATCAGTTATGGGTCATAAGCCTTCAGAATTGTTTTTAAAAAGAGAAATTAGAATCAAACTCTCCCTGCTAAAACCAAACATGGAAGAAATAATGACAGATAAACAAAACCGTCAAACACACATGCATGACAAATCTGGCTGTGTGGAGCATCATATTTCAGAGAAGGGTATAGTTTGGGTGAAAAACTATGGGGGAGTGGAAGGGGGAGAAAAATGGATTAGAGGAAATATTTGCAGAAAAGAATGGACAAGAAGTTTTGTACTCAAAGTAAATGGAGAACTTAGGGGAGACCATTTGGATCATCTATGGAAAGCTGAAGCTAGTGTGGCAAATAGTGGAAATGTGTAACCTGCGATTTTCAGTTCAACACTTTCATTGGATGGACTAGAAGCAGTTACCTCAGGAATTACAGCAGGTATCTCAGCCAAAGCAACTCAGTTATGATAGATGCTTCCAAGGTACAGAACACTAAGAAACCTTCTCTGGATGGTGTTCATGTGGAGAAAGAGAATGCACCACCAACTCCTGAAATGGAAGAAGCAGGTCCACCTGTTATTTTAAAATTGAATCACTATCCATGTAGGGAGAGAAGGCCTCCAAAAAGACTCAGTTATTAAAAAGCTAACTAATAAGGTTATGATAGGAATCCAGTTCAAGGGCAAAATAATCCCTTGAACTGTGGGTTAAGGATTGGAGCAGTCTACTTTCATCCTATATAGTTAGAATATAGAATGAACAGTATTTTAGATAGATAGATAGATAGATAGATAGATAGATAGATAGATAGATAGATAGATAGATAGATAGATAGATAGATAGATAGATAGAAATTCACATACTTCAGCAGCAGCATACTGATACAAAAAACAATATTAAATTAAAGAGTAATAAAAATGCAGGTAAAAACAGTCAATAACTTTGAATAATGTTTTTAACGTTTACCCCCCCGGGTGGAATTGAAGAGTCGCATAGTGTGGGGGAGGAACGATCTCCTCAGTCTGTCAGTGGAGCAGGACAGAGACAGCAGTCTGTCACTGAAGCTGCTCCTCTGTCTGGAGATGACACTGTTTAGTGGATGCAGTGGATTCTCCATACTTGCCAGGAGCCTGCTGAGCGCCCATCGCTCCGCCACGGATGTCAAACGGTCCAGCTCCGTGCATACAATAGAGCCTGCTTTCCTCACGTTTGTCCAGGCGTGAAGTGTCCTTCTTCTTAATGCTGCCTCCCCAGCACACCCCCGCGTAGAAGAGGGCGCTCGCCACAACCGTCTGATAGAACATCTGCAGCATCTTATTGCAGATGTTGAAGGATGCCAGTCTTCTAAAGAAGTATAGCCGCCTCTGTCTTCTCTTGCACAGAGAATCAGTATTGGCAGTCCAGTCCAATTTATCATCCAGCTGCACTCCCAGGTATTTATAGGTCTGCACCCTCTGCACACAGTCACCTCTGATGATCATGGGGTCCGTGAGGGGCCTGGGCCTCCTAAATATATATATAGTGCATCTGGAAAGTATTCACAGCGCATTACTTTTTCCACATTTTGTTATGTTACAGCCTTATTCCAAAATGGATTAAATTCATTTTTTTTCCTCAGAATTCTACACACAACACCCCATAATGACAACGTGAAAATAGTTTATTTGAGATTTTTGCAAATTTATTAAAAATAAAAAAATCGAGAAAGCACATGTACATAAGTATTCACAGCCTTTGCCATGAAGCTCAAAATTGAGCTCAGGTGCATCCTGTTTCCCCTAATCATCCTTGAGATGTTTCTGCAGCTTAATTGGAGTCCACCTGTGGTAAATTCAGTTCATTGGACATGATTTGGAAAGGCACACACCTGTCTATATAAGGTCCCACAATTGACAGTTCATGTCAGAGCACAATCCAAGCATGAAGTCAAAGGAATTGTCTGTAGACCTCCGAGACAGGATTGTCTCGAGGCACAAATCTGGGGAAGGTTACAGAAAAATTTCTGCTGCTTTGAAGGTCCCAATGAGCACAGTGGCCTCCATCATCCATAAATGGAAGCAGTTCGAAACCACCAGGACTCTTCCTAGAGCTGGCCGGCCATCTAAACTGAGTGATCGGGGGAGAAGGGCCTTAGTCTGGGAGGTGACCAAGAATCCGATGCTCACTCTGTCAGAACTCCAGAGGTCCTCTGTGGAGAGAGGAGAACCTTCCAGAAGGACAACCATCTCTGCAGCAATCCACCAATCAGGCCTGTATGGTAGAGTGGCCAGACGTAAGCCACTCCTTAGTAAAAGGCACATGGCAGCCCACCTGGAGTTTGCCAAAAGGCACCTGAAGGACTCTCAGACCATGAGAAAGAAAATTCTCTGGTCTGATGAGACAAAGATTGAACTCTTTGGTGTGAAGGCCAGGCATCACGTTTGGAGGAAACCAGGCACCGCTCATCACCAGGCTAATACCATCCCTACAGTGAAGCATGGTGGTGGCAGCATCATGCTGTGGGGATGATTTTCAGCAGCAGGGACTGGGAGACTAGTCAGGATAAAGGGAGAGATGATTGCAGCAATGTACAGAGACATCATGGATGAAAACCTGCTCCAGAGCGCTCTTGACCTCAGACTGGGGTGACGGTTCATCTTTCAGCAGGACAACGACCCTAAGCACACAGCCAAGATATCAAAGGAGTGGCTTCAGGACAACTCTGTGAATGTCCTTTGAGTGGCCCAGCCAGATCCAAGACTTGAATCCGATTGAACATCTCTAGAGAGATCTTAAAATGGCTGTGCACCGACGCTTCCCATCCATCCTGATGGAGCTTGAGAGGTGCTGCAAAGAGGAATGGGAGAAACTGGCCAAGGATAGGTGTGCCAAGCTTGTGGCATCATATTCAAAAAGACTTGAGGCTGTAATTGCTGCCAAAGGTGCATCGACAAAATATTGAGCAAAGGCTGTGAATACTTATGTACAAGTCTTTTTATTTTTTTTTTTTGTTTGGGCACATGTTTGGACAAACCTCACAAGCCCGATCAACTCTGAGTGGCTTCTGTTGAAGTTTACCTTTCACTAGTACGAGTGAAATGACAGGCACGGAAATTAGAGAATATTTGATGGAACTAGACCATTTTATTTGTGAATTGTCATTGTAATTTTATATATTCGGGAATGATTTTATATATTCCAACACTGACTTCATATATTCAAAAATGACTTTATATATTCTGACGCTGACTTTATATAATAAGGCTTTGACATTATATATACTCAGGACTGACTTTATATATTCTGACGCTGACTTTATATATTCAAGTTTTGACTTTATATATTCCGACGCTGACTTTATATATTCAGGAATTACTTTATACATTCTGATGCTGACTTTGTATATTCAGGAATTACTTTATATATTTGGGAAGAACTTTATATATCATATCAACACAACCTCCTATGATGAATAAAAAATTTGGACGCCGTTTTCCCTCGCCCGGACGCGGGTCACCCTCTGGAGCTAGGCCTGGAGGTAGGGCTCGATGGCGAGTGCCTGGTAGCCGGGCTTGCACCCATGGGGCTCGGCCAGGCACAGCCCGAAGAGGCAACGTGGGTCCCCCTTCCCATGGGCTCACCACCTATGGGAGGGGCCAAGGAGGTCGGGTGCAGTGTAAGTTGGGTGGTGGCCGAAGGCAGGGACCTTGGCGGTCCAATCCTCGGCTACAGAAGCTGGCTCTTGGGACGTGGAATATCACCTCTCTGAAGGGAAAGGAGCCTGAGCTTGTGCGCAAGGTTGACAGGCTCTGGCTAGATATAGTCGGGCTCACCTTGACGCACAGCTTGGACTCTGGAACTAATCTCCTTGTTAGGGGCTGGACTCTGTACCACTCTGGAGTTGCCCCCGGTGAGAGGCGCCGAGCGGGTGTGGGCATACTTATTGCCCCTCGACTTGGAGCCTGTACATTGGGGTTTACCCTGGTGAACGAGAGGGTAGCCTCCCTCCGCCTTTGGGTGGGGGGACGGGTCCTAACTGTTGTTTGTGCGTATGCACCAAACAGCAGTTTGGAGTACCCACCCTTTTTGGAGACCCAGGAGGGGGTGCTAGAGGGCATACCTTCTGGGGACTCCCTCGTACTGCTGGGAGACTTCAATGCTCACGTGGGCAATGACAGTGAGACCTGGAAGGTCGTGACTGGGAGGAATGCCCCCCCCTCCGATCTGAACCCGAGTGGTGTTTTGTTATTGGACTTCTGTGCTCGTCACGGATTGTCCATAACAAACACCACGTTCAAGCATAGGGGTGTTCATATGTGCACTTGGCACCAGGACACCCTAGGCCTCAGTTCGATGATCGACTTTGTGGTCGTGTTGTCGGACTTGCGGCTACATGTCTTGGACACTCGGGTGAAGAGAGGGGCGGAGCTGTCAACTGATCACCACCTGGTGGTGAGTTGGCTTCGATGGTGGGGGAGGATGCCGGTCAGGCCTGGTAGGCCCAAACGTGTTGTGAGGGTCTGCTGGGAACGTCTGGCAAAGCACCCTGTCAGAGGTAGCTTCAACTCCCACCTCCAGCAGAACTTCGACCACGTCCCGAGGGAGCTGGGGGACATTGAGTCCGATTAGGCCATGTTCCATGACTCTATTGTTGAGGCGGCTGACCGGAGCTGTGGCCGTAAGGTGGTCGGTGCCTGTTGTGGCGGCAGTCCCCGAACCCGTTGGTAGACACCGGCGGTGAGGGATGCTGTCAAGCTGAAGAAGGAGTCCTACCGGTCTCTTTTGTCCTGTGGGACTCTGGATGCAGCTAATAGGTACCAGCAGGCCAAGCGGAATGCGGCTTCGGTGGTTGCTGAGGCAAAAACTCGGGCATGGGAGGAGTTTGGGGAGGCCATGGAGAACGACTTTCGGACGGCTTCGAGGAGATTCTGGTCTCAGGAGGGGGAAGCAGTGCAGTGTCAACACTGTATATGGTGGGGATGGTGCGCTGCTGACCTCGACTCGGGACGTTGTGGGTCGGTGGGGGGAGTACTTCGAAGACCTCCTCAATCCCACTAACATGCCTTCCAATGAGGAAGCAGAGCCTGGGGACTCGGAGGTGGGCTCCTCCATCTCTGGGACTGAAGTCACCAAGGTGGTCAAAAAACTCCTTGGTGGCAGGGCCCAGGGAGTGGATGAGATATGCCCGGAGTTCCTCAAGGCTCTGGATGTTGTAGGGCTGTCTTGGTTGACACGTCTCTGCAACATCGCATGGACATCAGGGACAATGCCTCTGGATTGGCAGACCGGGGTGGTAGTCCCCCTCTTTAAGAAGGGGGACCGGAGGGTGTGTTCCAACTACAGAGGGATCACACTCCTCAGCTTCCCTGGAAAAGTTTATTCGGGGGTTCTGGAGAGGAGGGTCCGTCGGATAGTTGAACCTCGGATTCAGGAGGAACAGTGTGGTTTTCGTCCTGGTCGCGGAACAGTGGACCAGCTCTATACCCTTAGCAGGGTCCTGGAGGGTGCATGGGAGTTTGCCCAACCAGTCCTGTGGGAGGTGCTCCGGGAGTATGGAGTACTGGACCCCCTGATAAGGGCTGTTCAGTCCCTGTACAACCAGTGTCAGAGCTTGGTCCGCATTGCCGGCAGTAAGTCGAACCCGTTTCCAGTGAGAGTTGGACTCCACCATGGCTGCCCTTTGTCACCGATTCTGTTCTTATCTTTTATGGACAGAATTTCTAGGCGCAGCCAAGGTGTTGAGGGGGTCTGGTTTGGTGGACTCAGGATTGGGTCACTGCTTTTTGCAGATGATGTTGTCCTGTTTGCTTCATCAGGCCATGATCTTCAGCTCTCTCTGGATCGGTTCGCAGCTGAGTGTGAAGCTGCTTGGATGGGAATCAGCACCTCCAAATCCGAGACCATGGTCTTCAGCCGGAAAAGGGTGGAGTACCCTCTCAGGGTTGGGAGCGAGATCCTGCCTCAAGTGGAGGAGTTCAAGTATCTCGGGGTCTTGTTCACGAGTGAAGGAAGAATGGAGCGTGAGATCGACAGGCGGATTGGTGCGGCGTCCGCAGTGATGCGGGCTCTGCATCGGTCTGTCGTGGTGAAAAAGGAGCTGAGCCATAAGGCAAAGCTCTCAATTTACCGGTCGATCTATGTTCCTACCCTCACCTATGGTCATGAGCTATGGGTAGTGACCGAAAGAACGAGATCGTGAATACAAGCGGCTGAAATGAGTTTCCTCTGCAGGGTATCTGGGCTCTCCCTTAAAGGTAGGGTGAGAAGCTCAGTCATCCGGGAGGGGATCAGAGTCGAGCCGCTGCTCCTCCGCATCGAGAGGAGTCAGATGAGGTGGCTCAGGCATCTGATCAGGATGCCTTTAGGCACGTCCAACCGGGAGGAGGCCCCGGGGAAGACCCAGGACATGCTGGAGGGACTATGTCTCCCGGCCGGCCTGGGAATTCCTCGGGATTCTCCCAGAATGGCTAGAATTAGTGGCCAGGGAGAGGGAAGTCTGGGTATCTCTGCTCAAGCTGCTGCCCCCACGACCCGACCTCGGATAAGTGGAAGAGGATGGATGGATGGATGGATGGACTTTATATATTCAGGAATGACTTTATAAATTCCTATGCTGACTTTATATATTCCAAAGCTGACTTTATATAATCAGGCTTTGACTTTATATATTCAGGAATGACTTTATATATTCCACTGCTGACTTTATATAATCAGGCTTTGGTGTTATATATTCAGAACACTGACTTTATATATTCCGAAAATCATTATAGTTGCCTGTTTGGCACCCCATAATATATATATATGGGCGACATGGTGGCGCAGTGGTAGCGCTGCTGCCTCACAGTTAGGAGACCTGGGTTTGCTTCCCGGGTCCTCCCTACGTGGAGTTTGCATGTTCTCCCCGTGTCTGTGTGGGTTTCCTCCAGGCGCTCCGGTTTCCTCCCACAGTCCAAAGACATGCAGGTTAGGTGGATTGGTGATTCTAAATTGGCCTTGGTGTTTGTGTGTGTCCTGTGGTGGGCTGGCACCCTGCCTGGGATTGGTTCCTGCCTTGTGCCCTGTGTTGGCTGGGATTGGCTCCAGCAGACCCCTGTGTTTGGATTCAGCGGGTTGGAAAATGGATGGCTGGATATATATATATATCTATAGATATAGATATAGATATATATATATATAGATATATATATATTGATTTTATTGTAATCATTCCATACAAATAGATCAATTTTTACAAAAAAAAAATAACATTGAAAACAAATCCACTCCTACCCCTGAGAAAGAGAGCATGGCCAACGGACTAAAACTTAAAAATATTAAAAATAAATAAATTTAAGAGTTTAATAGGTGGATACAGATAAATGGAGAAGAAAAAGAAATAGGGAGAGAATCTACTTCCTCAGTGCTTTAAGAGCTTATTCTAAAATATTATTAATTAGATCCTGCCAGGTTTTGAAGAAGTTCTGCACAGATCCTCTAAGTGAGAATTAGATTTTTTCCAATTTCAAATAATATCCATCCATCCATCCATTTTCCAACCCGCTATATTCCTAACTACAGGGTCACGGGGGTCTGCTGGAGCCAATCCCAGCCAACACAGTTCACAAGGCAGGAACCAATCCTGGGCAGGGTGCCAACCCACCGCAGTTCAAATAATATAAAAATAACATTTATTTTGAATGATACTTAGAAAAATATACATATATATATATATCTGGATAAAGATTTTTTTGAATAGATCGACTATTGATTTATACAAATATAACTGCATTTTGAAAAAGTCTTGAAGTCACTTATTTCTTTTAGGTTTAAAATATGTATATTGAGGTAAAGTTTTAAAGAAAATTTGATGGTAAATATGTTAATGTGGCACTTTTTATAGATTTTACTATGGCTTTTATTTTTTTTTTTTTACCATGCATTATTACTTGATAGCCTAGGGTAGGCAGGCTTAAGGATAAATGCACTTAGGTGGTTTCAAAGCTATTTATTTATATATTTATTCAAAGAATTCCAGATTGTGAAAGATTGGAATATTGGGTGTTTCTTGCTACTGGTCTTAAATATTATATATTGTTTTTCTTGACATTTATGCCTATCTTTTATTTTAAAATGACAACAAGACATTATCACATTGCCTAATGTTCAGTCTGGATTTAATTTTCTTTGGCATTAGTTACTGAAGCTGAAGATGTTCCTTTCAAGATTACAACCATGAATTCCTACTCTTGTTAGAGTGTTAGATATTTTGTTTGGTTAATTGTTTCTTTCGATGAAAATAATGAATTTTTAATAAATATAATGTTCACTGGCCCTGCAAGAAGAAGAAAAATAAAAGAAGTGGCATTCACAAAACATGAGAGATAGCTGCATTAACCAGTGACCCACATAACATATGTGGAAAGCCAGCATTAATAGTCAATGCAAATTGGAGGGGTGGCAACTTTAAAGGTTGATGCCTAAAAAAAAAAAAAAAAAATATGAGAAGAGACATGTTTTAGGTTGGATTTTAATGATGAATATATAATTTAAGTAAATCAATTGCAGTCAAAATGCCAAATATAAAATTCCACATGGCCCTGGATAAGGTTTAGACTATATATAACCTTTTAGTAACTGTGACAGAAAAAATCAGACAAGGGAAATATGATATAAAAAGATATAATTTTTATTATTCTGAAGCAGCTACCCAGAACCCCTGTTGTTGTGCATCTTATTAATTTTGACTTGAAGCAAAATCTAAATCACTTGGTAACCAAAGGATAATGAGCATAATTAGACCAAAAGTAAATGTCATATAAAGACCAAGAGTTAAAATAAAAGATTATCTGTATTAACGACTTTCTTCAAGTAAAAACAAACATATAACAATTTTGTAGTTTAAAATGCTGCTTACTAAACATTCACTTTTTTAGAAATAAAATTGCTTTGGTAAATGATATTATATGAAGTACAAAATCTGATTTGTGTCTTCTTCAAACCTGTCTTAGTAAAGCTGACTCTATTTTCTTAGACGAGGCAGCACTGAATGGTTATTCATTCCCTCATAAATCATGAAATACTTATCGAAGTAGGGGGCCTTGGAATAGTTCTCTCTGATAAACAGCTAACCGCTTCAAAAAATTTTGCCAAATTTACATCCTTTGAGGCACTTGTACCAGATATTAAAACAAATTCCAACACAATTGCAGTAGTAGTATACAGAACACTAGGGCCATATTCATTAGTTATAACTGCATTTTGAAACATTTTATCTGATTTAGTTTAATTTGATGATCATGTAGTGTTGATGGCAGTTTTTACAGTTTTTCTCAGTTGCTAAAACACTAAACCCCATTCTCTTTTTGCCAAACCTCAAACACTGTCCTGGTACGACACAATTTGCAAAACTCATTCGCTCTTTTTTGCTAAACCTTAAACACATTCACAGTCACTAAACACATTCCACATTGTGATACACTTGTGTTGCAAAATTACAAACACAGGCAGCAAAATTTGAACACAAATCCAACACAGCTGTCATGTCTTACACACAACGACTCATAATTGAACACACATGTTTCTAATGACCAATTAGGCAAGATAAAAGTCAGTTCAATGTGCAAAGGTGGCACATGTACATCCATCTACAATGGATTGAAGCTTACAGAGAGGCATAGGGGGAAGAGTTCATGTGAGAGGTGGTGGACAAGGAGGAAGGGGACAAGGAAGACCAAGAACAATCATTACTAATGAAATTCGGGCAACTGTTGTACATAGTGATGGGCGGAGTGAAGCCTCATGAAGCATCAACACGTTTGAAGCAATTGTGTTGGAAATTGTATCGAAGCTTCAATAGCATTTGACACTCACCTCTCTAGGGACACCTCCTGGCCATTTTCAGTAACGTTACACAAACTTATGATCCATTTCAATGACGTCTATTAAAACTCTTATTGCTTTTACTTTTACGCTGCTACAGACTGACAACGAAGAGAAGGGTTCGTCAGCAGCTTCTAGTGTCTGATGTCTAAAAAATATAAATATAACTAACGCCGACAGGCAGAATGCACTATACGATAGCAAGAGTTAAACAAAATAAGACACCTCACTCATGGATTCCCGGCTGTTTCAATTAGTATTTACTTTTGCACTGTATCATTATAATCGCTCCTGCTATTAGTATTATAATTAACCCTCATCTTTTCTTGAGATCACATTTAATATCCTTAAATGTTTTCTTTGGTCTGACTTAATTAAAACGGAGTAGACAGAAAATAAAGGTTTACCCCTGTACTTTGCCATGATATAGGTAAGCACATTTGAGAAAGAAAAGGTGAAATCCTTAAATCACAGATGTTATAATTCAATCAAGTATTGACATATTTCATTTATTAATACTTTACAATATTTTGTGGAGCACAAAAGTAACGAGTTCGCTACGAAGAAAAGACGCTGTCAGTGGCTCAATTAACTAAGGTGGTTGCTTTTCAAATTCTGAGCGTAGTGCTAGCCCAAGTTAGATCCGAATTAAAGACTCATCATAATTAATAATAATTTTAAAAAAAAATAATTTTTATAACCAATTTGAACTAAATAATTTTGAGAGATACTGTGGAAGGATCACATAAGAGATCTGTTCGGGAATCATCCCCACTTAGAATTGCCATCAAAATGCGATGACTAATTGCGTAAGGCAGCACACGTATTTACATTAATTCATCTTCTATTCATTGCCATTTGACATCCATGAACCCCTCCATTGAATAAGGTGATAACAAACCCACTGTGGTAGATCAGGTTGAATTTGCTCTGCTGCACCAAACATTCAAAGGTGTCAATCCGGAGCTCATCAGAGAGGCTGAAAGACACGGTGCAGATCAGTCACCAGCACACTGACACACAGACACACACGAGATACTCCAAGGTGAGCAGTGCATGTATCAAGCGAGCATTGCACGTATCAAGGTCAGAATTAAAGATCCTCTTGAGTGCTGAGGCAACAACAAAAAGCAGTGGGATAAACACATTTGCTTTTAACAGCAGCATCCCTCCCTCGTGAACACATCTTCAAAGTCCGGACAGGCGATCAGTAAAAAGTTGTTTTAGTCACAGCACAGAGCAATAATAAAACATTTCCTAAAACATATAGTTGTCCAGTCTGTATCATTCCTAAGCAATCCAGTTATAGAGGAGCAATCCCAGTTACTAACACATTTACCATGTAGCTCCCCCCCCCACCCCCAACACTCAAAGTAAGAACACATTCCACCTTATTAATTTAATATTTAAAAATTTAAACCACTAAACACGCCATCAACAACTACAATAACAGTTGAAATTGTCACTCAAATATGTTTTTGTTATAGACATAAAACAAGATGCCCATTTCAATTTGATATATCTTTACTAGTGTTCTCGCCTTGCTCTCTCTCGGTCCACGGTGGAATTTGCTGTTAAATGAAAAAAAAAAAAAGAAAAACAGACTCTTTTGGGTCACAATTCACAATGGGTGGATGTGGGACCCAAACCCACGCAAGTCATATTATGGAGCGGCAACGCTACCGCCGCACCACTACTGTTTTCAGCAGGATGGATGTATATAATGCATGTTTTTTATGTATGTATGTATGTAATGAAGACAAAAACAGTTATACGGTATATAGATGTATACTATATGACATACGTTCAGTGTTGCATGAAAACGTTGCATGAGGCGAAGAATGGATATTTATGAGAGTATTATAGTGAGAGATGTGTCGTCACCCGTATTACTAAAGCTCTTCTTTGCAGCATTATGCATTCTACAAGTCGGCATTTGTATGATGTATAATTTATAATTTTATTTTTTACCACAAAGTATTATCAGGCACAATCATTTAACATGTATGGATCATCCACAAACATTCATTTGAATGGGAATTCTGTCGAGTTTTTGAATTCTGTTGATGCCATATGTACTTCAAACGGGAGCTCGATGAATAATGATTAGAAGCACTAAGCAGACATGCACACTGGAATCGTCAAGCTTGGTTAGAAGCACTGAGCAGACATGCATACTGAGATTGCATCATGACGGGGCTTCGAAGCCTTGAGCAGACATGCATAGTACTGAGATTGCATCATGACAGGGCTTCGATGCCTCGAACATGTGCACTGGGTTAACAGAGGCTTCAAAGCCTCGAGCAGATTCCAAGCCTCGAACATGCGCACTGGGTTAACAGAGGCTTCGAAGCCTCGAGCAGACATGCGTAGTACTGAGATTGCATCATGACGGGGCTTCGAAGCCTCAGACATGTGTAGTACTGAGATCATGATGGGGCTCCGAAGCCTCAGACATGCGTAGTACTGAGATCATGATGGGCTCCGAAGCCTCAGACATGCGTAGTACTGAGATTGCGTCATGATGGGCTTCGAATGGGGCTTCGAAGCCTCAGACATGCGTTGTGTAGTACTGAGATCATGATGGGGCTCCGAAGCCTTAGACATGTGTAGTACAGAGATCATGACGGGGCTCCGAAGCCTCAGACATGCGTATTACTGAGATTGCGTCATGACGGGCTTCGAACGGGGCTTCCAAGCCTCAGACATGCATAGTATTGAGATCATGACGGGGCTCCGAAGCCTCAGACATGCGTAGTACTGAGATTGGATTATGACAGGGCTTCGAGTAGACATGGTCACTGGTTACTGAATCTTTGTGAAGCCTCAGCACACTCAAAGGCATTGACCTTGAGTCTATCTGACACTTAACTCTGTAGTTATATTTTGTAATTCGTATTGACATTACACACTTTAGTTGATATAGTTAACTCTTTTAGGGCGGATATCGACTCTTGTCGACAAGAGGGGTTGAAGGCGAATGTCGACAAAAGTCGACATCCAGGGATAGGGGGCGACAATCAGCTGTTAATGGCGACAAATCTCACTGTCACGTCACAGGCATTCCCTCTGTGCTTGGAGGAATGCTAGACTCGTTGACTCGGCAAATAAACATTGCGTGTGCGTGAGTTGCAAAATGTAAACAAAGGCAAGATGGCACCGACATGTGAAAAGGCAGCGAAGCAAGTGCAGAAAAGAAAACACTCGGCAGACGATGTTTTGCACATTATCGCGGAGTCGGACTCTTGATTTTTCAGAATCGGACTTTATTGGCAGTGATCAGGAGATCGAGCAAGAGAGTTAGAAGCAGGCATCAGCTGATCAGACACCAGCCGATGCCGCGCCAGCGGATCTGCTGCCAGTTGAGTGCCTTCGCGCAGCCGATGCAAGGTTTGCATGGGGTAAATACACAGACATTGATCCGTTGAGAGCTGATCTGGCTACCGGAGTTTACAAGACAGCATGGCTTGCTGTTGGACACGACAGATCACCAGCTGCTGTACTTCAGGCTGCTCTCTCCTGATGCTGCTTTTCAGCTACTGTCAGATGAGACAAACAGGTAGGCAGAGATTTTTTTTGAATCGCGGGCTGCGTCTGCATCGCATTCTCGTTTTTCAAAGTGGAAACCCACAACGAAAGACGAGATGAAGCGCGCTGTGGCATTACAAATAGAGATGGGACAGAACTGGTGATATAACTTCAGGGAGCATTGGTCCAAACGTGTTTTGTCCCCTGGTGGCTTAGGTACGTGCTGCTGCAAAGTTTTATTCACTTCTGTAATAAACAGAAGCAAATCCCATGGGGTGAGCCAGGCTATAATGCCATACATAAAGTTCATAAAGTTTCAGAAGATGAAAAGAGGTGACAATACGGTTTTCATGCAGGCAGAAAACTTGGTGGCAGTGGCATGGCACGATGGCAAATGGGATGGCAAATGTCTCTCTATAGTACACACTAACAATATATGTTAGAAAGTGCAGCAACAGACAATTGAAAAATAGGCACCAAAGCAACACATATTGTAAGGAGTACAATGTGGCAATGACTGAAATTGGCTGCTGTAGCAGTTAAGGCTTTTGTCCACCTCTTGAACCCTCAGGTACCACTCTAGACACCAGGTAAAAGTACAACAATATTTTATTTGTCTACTGTACCGTGCACAAAGCACTCTCCACACTACACTCATATAAACAATACACTATTCTCTCAATAACTCTCCTCTTCGCCCAGACACGTCGCCACCCTACCTCCCAGCTCAGCTTAGTGTTCTGGGCTTCCCATAGTCCTTTTATAGCTCCTGACCAGGAAGTGGTTCCAAGCCAAACCCACAAGTCCATTTCCTTCCGGGTCAGGGCAAACAGTCCTCTTCATCCCGGGAGTACGTCGCTTCCTCCAGTCATGTGACTGTGACGCACTCCCGGGTTATAGGGCACGCAAGAGCCCACTAGCCCCTTTACAGCGACTCCTGGCGGCCCCCAAGGTATCCAGCAGGGCTGTGTATAGAAACTACAAAGTCCATGAGGCCCTGCTGGAACTCGGGGCACCAATATGCTGTCCGGAGGGCTCCTCCTAGCGGCCTGGGGGTGAGGGCCAGACTGGAAAGCCGGCAATCCTCCACACTGCTTTGAGCGAGATCAGACTTTGCTGTGTAAAATGTATGTGATATGTATGTGAAATCATAGAGTATGCAGGCTCATACAACATGCAAGACAGTAACATTTGTCAAAAGTAAATATTTTTTGTTGATTTGATATGTTAAACAATTGATTTGTGTTCTTTTTTAAAAAATGTTAGTTTTTGGAAAAATATTCAGCCCTGGGAGAAAAGAAACAAAAAAAAAAATTAGCCCTAAAAGAGTTAAACTACAATTCAGGTAGTTGCTGAGAATTAATTATTGTTCTTGTGGATTGCTGTGATTTCTTTTGTCTGATACATAGTGTCAAAGATATATTGTCATATATCAACTTTATATATATAAAAAGATTAGGTAAATCGTGCAACCTTTTTATGGAACACTTCATTTTGTTCAAAACCGTACGTCATATAGTATACATCTATAAATATAATTTTTTCGTCTTCATTAGGAGAATACAACAATGATACTCTCGTGTCAATTAAACCAATTTAACGTGCATATGTCAAACAAAATATTTGTACATCCGCCGCAGTAAGAACAGTAGTAGTAGTTCAGTTGTGCAGAGCTTGTTAATTATCCCCATTAGGTGGCTCAATGGTATTGCACGTGTCGTTGATCCTCCTCTTGTGAAAGGTTTTTTTTTTCAATTCCTCCATTTAACAATATTTTCAGCTTGGACAGATAGCGAGCGAATCGAGCTATCGAGGGAAGGTTGGACCACCGTAGTCGGGCAGGGGGCACACATCCCTAATTATATTGTGTATGTAAAGAGTTTCACTGTAAAACGTAATAAGCTTCATATTTGTGTGTTTGGAGACCCTGGTGTCGTACTGAATTTGTATTGTAGAAAAACAAACTACTGTGCAGCATGCCTAAATGTGTCTTTTTGTTTCTGATCGCTTTACGGCACTTCCAACTTGGGACAATTCGCTATAAGCAGTTTCAGCCAATCAGCACTTTCTAAACATGCAGAATGACAGTTTGAACCTTTATTGTAGCGGTGCAGCATCTTCGTTTCAGTCAGTCATTGTCCTGTTAGACTATTTACTGTTAAGTGCTGCTTGAGCTACCATTTATAGTACAACAGGTGGCCTACCTAGTTCTTAAATCGATATTGAAATGCACAAACAAGTCTCCTAAATTATTTATTGAAATGCCTATACATTTTCAGTGTCCGTTTTAGGAAGTCGTAGTTTTTACTTGTTTCTGCTATTAGGAATTATAATTTCTCCAGTGTCACATATTATTCGTTACTACTCGTGAGTCCCATATCATTGACATTCTGTTTTATATTCTGTATAAGCAAACTTTTTAAAAGGAGTGTTAATTGAACTGACTATAGCAGACTTGTCATCTTCTTAAAATGACTTGATTTGATATTGACAATTAATCATAGGGTCAAAAATCAAGGAGGATATGAGTTTGACATGGACTGTGCTGTTTCTTTGTTTTCGTGACATTGTGTCAGTAGAGAGTGCGTCACGTTAACAATGCATTCTGTCCTAAATGACAGCGCACACGCTTTTTGATATTTCCTAAAGGCCAATGTGTCTCAATTTGCTCATTAATATATTTTGACAGTGTATTTTAGTGAGAATGATTATAAACATATTACCCATGTTCATTTCCCATGTAGATATGTAACGTTTGGTGAGAATAAATAAAAAGTAACAACACATATAATAGTTATGTTGCATTGTTTATGATTAACAAAATTCATAGTTTATCTGAAATGTTCTACTTATACAGTCGATTTATTCCACTTCTGAAGGTGTACATTGTCGGTATTTTCCATTGCATTTGCCCCCCGAGTGCAACGTGTGCCGGTGCAACTGAGGGGTGGCAGACGAGCTCACGTAATGGGTGACAAGGCACATTCTCACCCTGATGCCGAGGCTCTTGTCATGAATATTCCCATCTTGTGCTTTTTCTCATTCTTGCCAGTTTACTATTATTATTGGACACGTATGTAGAGGAAATGTGTGTCTTATTTTATGTCTATGAAAGGAAGGACGGTAAAGCCTTGAATGAAATTGAGTGTTGATGTGTTGGGTAACAAGACAGGTTAAGGAGCAGGGAACGTTAAATATGACAGTGACTGCGGGGGATTGTGTAACTGGAAGATGGTTTAAGAATACAGAAACGACAAAAGCTTACTCTTTCAATAATTCTATTTACATCAATGATTTACTCTGTTGTGTTGCAATTCGGAAGATTACTTATTTACCCCCCCAGCGCAGCCTTTGATAAGATGCATTCAGAAGGAAAGGATGTTGCTGACAAAGTCAGGTGCTTTTTTGAAAGTTTGGCTCCAGATGTGCTTATCCAGCAGCTCCTTCTTGTCAGTACTTGAGTGATCTTTATGTTCACCTCTGGATGAATTTGCAAAGTTTCTTTACAACTTTTTTGTCTCATTAACGCAGAAATCCCGAGGCTTTCCTAAAATTACTGAAGACACTGTTGATGGCGCTGATTCTGTTTTAAAGACAGTTGTGATTAGTTATGCAGCACACACTTTTACTCACATTGCTTTTTGGAAATCAATAATACAAATCAGCTACAGATCTGGGAATCACTGAATAGTAAAAACGTATAATGAGGAGTGTCTTGCACATATACTGGTGTAATGACCACGTTGGCTTTGGTGAAGCGTTTCTTAGCCTCTCTGATATGATTGACATGGGGTAGAATAGATTCTGGATTGTTATAATACGTGCTACCTTACGCAAAATATGCTCATTAATTTGTTACAGATTCTAAGTGGACACGATTCCACACCAAGGAAAAAGGTGCCCCATGTAAATCTTTCATAATGTCTCCAAAATATATTTGTAAACTTTCAAACAAGTACTACTTAACTGTTTTATACAAAACTAGCCAACCCGCAGTGTAGCATACGCCGCATAATTATGTATTGATGGGTGAACACTTCCTGAAAGTTCTCGGAAGTGAATGACGATAGTAGCTGGTAGTATTTGGCACATCGCCACAATTTCTGCCTCACCACCATTAACTCCGGAAATATTCATGTAGTCAGCGTATTGTTGAGCAGACTGTATGACTATGCTTCCGTGACTAAGAACAATGGACGGCATGTCGCCGAAGTTATCCCAATGTTGGCAAACAAAGGTTACAGCCATGTTGAGAAGTTCGAGAGCAACAGTTTCGTCAATTACTTTTTTCCAAAAATATCCGACTGATAGAAACAAACAGTTACCTGATGCAGGAATTTGTATAACATTGAAAGAAGAGTTGTTTCCATGAAATACATGAGAAGCGGTGGCAATGTTAGGAGAATGAACAGTCAACGTGGCTCACAGGTGCATGTGGACTGTACACCAGTGTTTCCCAAACTTGGTCCTGGTGAACCCCTGTGGCTGCAGGTTTCGGTTCCAACCAGCTTCTGTTTTTAATTGAACTCCTGGGCTAATTAAGTGAACTGATATTTCCCAGGTTCTGTGTTTAGGGAACAATATTGTCATTATTAAGATACAATGAAGAGGGAAAAACTGCACAGAGAAAGGGCAAAGTATAATGAAATCAACAAAAGAGAGTTAAGCATTTAAATCTATAGCAAAAGCAGAAATATTTCTAAATGTCTTATATATGTAAAAACCATGCTGCTGTGCTTTTCTGAATGTCAAATAAAAGAAAAAAAAACAGCTAATTAAATGAGATCAGTGCTATCAGGTGTTGTCAAAGATTAGGAATCTGGTTGGAACAAAACCCTGCAGCCAAAGGAGTTCACCAGGACCGAGTTTGGGAAACACTGCTGAACACAGACGAAAGCAACTCAGGTGAGGAGTTGGGGGCGGGCAAAGTAGTTGCAGCCATTGATTATTCAGTGTTGTTTGCCTGGGTGTCTGATCTGCTCGACGGGATCAGAAATAAAAGAAAAACAATGTGAAGGCAATGTCACAGGTGTTCCTGTTGTATAGCAGGTCCACAGCTCCCCTTCAAAAGGCCATTTTTAAATAAATAATCACCGCGCTCACAGCCTAGCGAGGGGCGTGGTAGTGTGGCTGAAACGGTTTCCGGGTGGAGTCGTGCTGCGGGTGTTTCTCACCTGTGCAGTGTGCGAGCGAGTGAGGAGAGACAGAAAGCCGGTACATTAGAGCGAGTGAGAGCAGGCTAGCGGCAGCTGAGCAGACAGCCTGGGTGTTTGGCCGACACTCGGGGGAGTAGTAGTTGTGGTCGCTTCCACTGAGATTACTTCGGAGACTGACTGGAAGGTGGGAGACTCTCCGCGGAAGGCAGCGGGAGTCGGGACTTGAGACGTGGTGTCCCCAACGTGAGAGCCTTGTTTGTTGGGGAATCCCAAGCCACTGTCAGGGGGAGCCGACCGGAGCCAAGGATCGGTCAGGTGACTGACAGTAGTGGAGTCAGGCACAGAGAAGGTCAGCTGCTGGGAGAGCGTCTCGCCTGTTGCAGGGCCCGTATCGGTGAAGCAGGTGAGACGCTAATAAAAAAGAGGCACTGGGTTTATTGGTTTTTAAAGACTGCTTCCTGCATTGTGTTTTAACCTCAGTTTTAAAGGATTGTTTTAAGGATCCCATGATCTTAGAGTTGGTGTTTTTCTATTGTTGTGTTTTTTAAACTTTCACATTTCTTTTAAGGATCCCATGATCTTAGAGTTGGCGTGCGTGGCTCTTGTGAGTTGTCGTGCATATCACACGGTCTGTCTTGCGTGCTGCTTCTTGCGAGCCCTGGTCAGCTGCTTAGTGGATTATATATATATATATATAGAAGATGGTATGAAATTTTGTAGACAGACGTTTAGACAGACGTTTTCCGTGTTCCTGCAGGACCATCTAAGTAGAGGCATGTTTGTCGCAGATGCGAATCGCTGTTTGCAGCCTATAAAACAGTTAGAGATGGCGAATGCAGTCGTGCGTCGTAACCAAAAAGAATAATGAAAAGTCAACGTGGCTCAGAGGTGCATGTGGACCGTAGCAGAGACAAACCTGACTGATGCGGTGATTGATGAGTTGTTGCGTCCGAGTTGGTGGGCGTGGCTCTGTGAGTTGTCGTCGTATCCCATTGTCTTAGAGTTTGTGGGTGGGGCTCTGTCTTGCGTGCGTCTTGCTTGCCATGGACTTAGTGAATTATATATATAGATCCTTATTTCAACATATGCAAGCCCCAATTAGGATTTGAACTCGGGTTAGCGCACCTTATCGCTGTAGCACGGACAACTGCTTTTACGCTTTGAGCCAAAGCACTTTAGCAGACTAGTAAGTGACCAAATCGACTGCTGACTGCGCAGATATCAATGACGTCATTACGCTAGCGTGCCTCAAAATCACGTGACGGGCGCATTTGAAACAAGCCTCGAAGCGGCGCTTCGAACTCCAGTGCTTCGAAAGCTCGACACAGTGTCGAAACCTCAGTATCAAGGGTCCCATCACTAGTTGTACACCATGTCCTTGTTCATGGGATGACAATGAGGGAAGTTGGACAAAGAGTCCAACCCAATTTGAGCAGGTTCTCTGTGACCAGCATCATCAGGACATTCAGAGAAGAGAACAGGTAATTGTTCCCTATACTATACTGTAAGTACTTTAATGTTCATTACAATACGGTTTCTACTGGCGGTATACGTTTTTAAGTGCATTGTCACCTCTGTAGAATTGAAGCACTACCAAATGATGGTGGAAGGACTGCTCTTTTCTCCCAACAACAAGAAGCACTCATTGTTGACATGGTGCTTCAAAATACAGTTTTTCTGAATTGCTAAAACACATTTCCTAAAATCTCTTCTCCTTTTCTCAAAACACTAAGCACAAACCCCAAAATTCAAGCTACACTCAAAAAACCTTTGGCTCATCTTACAAAATCAAACAATCTTCTCAAAACTATATTACCTTTGCTCAAAAGCAGACACTGGTTTCAGATCTTGCATCAATCCAGTCAGTACATAAACACTACTGAACAGTCATTACGCACTACAGCAAAAAATTGAAAACACTGTATTCAGGGCATATAGCTCCAGGAGAAATGTTTATTTACAATACAGTAAATGCATTTTGCATATCCAAAAAAAAGACAAAGAAAAAAAGATTTATAATTAAGTGGATTTACCAGATTTCCCCTGGTGTAGAGTTGTCTGTCATATACCTTCCACTGCCATGTAGAGAAAAACTCTACATGGAAATGGGAGTACAGAGGCAGGTACACATTGATAAATTGCTTGTTGATGTTATACCATTCTCTTATCTGTTCAGCACAGTGAAAGCTGACATTGTCCCAAACAATAACATAAGCAGGATGCTCGTTCAGCTCATGATCCTGCTGCTCAAGTCCAAACAAAACATTGCGAAGACCACAAAGAAATGTGAGAAGACTCTGGGTGTTATATAACCAAAGTGCGACATGATGGTGTAGAACCCCACGGTTGCTTTTGGCAGCACATTGCCATCACACTGGCCAGGAACTTCAACAATGGCCTGCTGGCCAATTATGTTCTGGCCTCTTCTTCTCCTCTTTGTGAGACTGAACCCTGCTTCATCCACAAAAATGTATTCATGGTGTCTGTCTATGGAATCCAATTTAAACATTTTCTATATGAAGAAATAGATATAGATCTGTAAGTGCTACAGAAAGATAGATCTATGCTGTAGAGTACACTATATGCACTCTTGATTTACATACATTGTACATACTGTGATGTCATAGAGCTTGACAGTAATCTGAATACAGTAAAATTATACTGTAAACAATCTGGACTACTGTAAATATGTCTGAATGTACACTTACTTGCACATACTGAAATCGCAGTTTTGAAAAATTTTTGTACAGATACTCTAAGTGAGAATTTGATTTTTTCCAATTTTAAATAATATATAACACTAGCAAAATACCCGCGCTTCGCAGCGGAGAAGTAGTGTGTTAAAGAGGTTATGTAAACATATATATACATATACATATATACATAGATATACATATCTACATATACACATATCTACATATACATATATATATACATACATATACATATATATACATATACAAATTTACACATCTACATATATATATATACATATGTACATATATATACATATAAATATATACATATCTACATATATACACATAAATATACATATGCACATATATCTATACTAATAAAAGGCAAAGCCCTCACTGACTCACTGACTGACTGACTGACTGACTGACTGACTGACTCATCACTAATTCTCCAACTTCCCGTGTAGGTAGAAGGCTGAAATTTGGCAGGCTCATTCCTTACAGTTTACATACAAAAGTTAGGCAGGTTTCATTTCGAAATTCTACGCGTAATGGTTATAACTGGAACCTGTTTGACTGACTGACTCATCACTAATTCTCCAACTTCCCGTGTAGGTAGAAGGCTGAAATTTGGCAGGCTCATTCCTTACAGCTTACTTACAAAAGTTAGGCAGGTTTCATTTCAAAATTCTACGCGTAATGGTCATAACTGGAACCTGTTTTTTGTCAATATACTCTAATGGAGGCTTCCCGTATAGGTAGAAGGCTGAAATTTGGCAGGCTCATTCCTTACAGCTTACTTAAAAAAGTTAGGCAGGTTTCATTTCGAAATTCTACGTGTAATGGTCATAACTGGAACCTGTTTTTTGTCCATATACTCTAATGGAGGAGGCGGAGTCACGTATCGCGTCATCACGTATTACGCCTCCTACGTAATCACGTGAACTGAAAACGAGGAAGAGATTTACAGCACAAGTCAAACGCGGGAATGAAGGTAAATGACGTTAATTGTTGACTGTCTTTTAATACTGTGTACTTGTTGAGTGTCTTTTAATACTGTGTAAGCATACATATTAACACATGTGCAATTAAACGTGTGCATTTACGGGGTGATTTCTCAAGCTTAAAAGCTCGCCTTTTATTAAAAAGGTAAATGCAAACTCTTTTCATTCTGAAGGGCACAAACCACGTTAGATTTTAGCCGTTAAACGCGCAAAAATGTCAGTACACCAGATAAATAAGCGCAACATATTATCAGTTGTATTGTATGCTTACAATACATATAGAAATGTGTTAATCGTTAACTAATATTATGGGATGGTGTTTTTCAACTCGCGCTTTGATTTAAACGATTGCATGTCTTGGTGGGTTTGCGTAGCTTATTGTCAATATCTTTACAGCTCTTTTTAAGACTTAATTTAAAAAGGTTTTCTTTTCTTCTTAATAAAAATTTAAAAGCAGTACTTTAAAAGCAGCGCTCATTTCACTCCCTTACGGGAATCGAACCTCGGACATCAGCGCTAGAGGCTAAGCCCCTAAAATTGCGCCACGGCATGTGGTTCGTTTATTTGACAGCATGTAGATAGGGGTAATTACATTAACGGCATTCGTAGTCTGATTCACAATCTGATTGTATGGGTGGTTACCTACCAGGTAACGCTTATGGTTAGCCAGCAAGTCATCTCGAAGTGATCACTCAAGTGAACGCAGCTTCACAAAAAAACAGATCCTTAACAAACTGTTATTGGTATATTTTCCCTCAATTTTAAAAGGTTTTCTTTTCTTCTTAATAAAAATTTAAAAGCAGTACTTCGCCGGTGCGAAGCGCGGGGATTTGAGCGACTGACACATACAGACATATTCATGAGTGCAGGTACTTCGGAAAGAAAGCACCGTGTAAACCTAAACTTTAAATTAAGTTCATAGACCTACAAAAGTTTGCCATTGATTTGAGGCAAGATTGCTTTTCTCATGTACAACTATACGTTGCATTCTTAACAGTAAGCTTGCACGGCTTGGTCATATTACAACCTGAGTGCTGAACTGACAACGTCGTATACAAACAGAACTATAACAATCGTAATAAACAATCAAAAAAAAAAAGCAAAGAACCTTTGGATTTAATAAAAAGGCTCTTTCCTTGGTGAAGCAAGGAAAAAGGAAGACCTTATGTGGCGTTCGTTTATAAAACAGCGGAAAAGCTGTGTTAAGGCTGCTTCACAAAAAAACAGATCCTTAACAAATTGCTATTGGGATATTTTCCCTCAATTTAAAAAGCTTTTCTTCTTCATAAAAATTTAAAAGCAGTACTTCGCGGGGATTTAGATATATATATATATATAGAGAGAGAGAGAGAGAGAGAGAGTATGAGGGGCCGTTCAGGAAAAAAAGATTGGTTAGTAAATATATACATTGGTTCAGATATATATATCGGTTCGGATACATTGGTTTGAATATATACATTGGTTTTAATACATCCGTTCAGATATATATATCGGTTCACATATATACATTGGTTGGGATACATTGGTTCAGATATATACATCGGTTTGAATACATCCGGTCAGATATATACATCGGTTTAAATACATTGGTTGAGATATATATAAATTGGTTTGCATAGATCCATTCTGATATATATACATTGGTTGAGATACATCCGTTCAGATATATACATCGGTTTGAATACATCCGTTCAAATATATACATTGGTTGAGATATATATATTGGTTGATATACATTGGTTTCGATATATATATTGGTTTAAATAGATTGGTTTAAATATATACATCGGTTCAGATACATCCGTTCATATATATATATTGGTTCAGATAGATCCGTTCAAATATATACATTGGTTGGGATTTACGGGCAGGCACAACGTGGCCACCCATGTTTAGCATCTCCCTTTCACTTCATCATTGCTTCAACACTGTTGTAATTATTGTGCATATTTTATGCAAGTAGCATATGCCTGTCTGTCGTGTTTTGTTTCGTAAGCCCTCTTGGTTGGGGGTCCTCGATTTCAAAGCACTTTTTTTCCTTTCATTATTTAAAACACTTGCACAGATACCTGCCTCTTCACCCCGCTCCGTCCCGCCCCGGCTCATTGTACCCGCCTCACTCGCTCCCTCTTGTCCCTCCCATGACAGATTCTTCTCAAAAGCTGAGTTACCGGAAAGCATTGATCGCAACCGCAGTATGTCCCATTTTTTCACCTCATGAGACGCTGGTTTATCAGTGACCGAAAGCCGCACGGTGATATCTGTTATTCCGCATTGGCAGCATTTCATTAAAGGGCGATATGCTTCAGCAAGGAACCTAGTCCCATTTGCTGAAAGGATGTTATGGAGGAAAACACTGGGGTTGCTTTGTTTCTTTAAAATGTTGATCAGGGATCAAAATGACCAGAATATTCCTGCTTCACAAATAACTGAAGTTTAACTGTTTTTATAGTAAAACTGACAAAACGACACACGTGCACACGTACACACGCACGTACACGCACGCGCACACACTTAAACTCACAAATCGTGGGTCCCACATACTACTGATTAAGTGTATGTGTCAGGGGCAATCATCAAGTGACACTGGTTTATCATTAACCGAAAGCCGCCCGGTGATTTCTGTTATTCCGTATTGGCAGCATTTCATTAAAGGGCGATCTGTTTCAACAGGGACATTAGTCCTGTTTGCTGAAAGGATGTTATGGAGGAAAACACTGCAATAGCGCTGTTTCTTCTGAATGTTTATCAGTGATTAGGGATCAGAATGATCAGAATATTCCTGCTTCACAAATAACTGATGTCTGTTTTTATTGTAAAACTGACAAAACCACACACGCACGTACACACACACAACACACGCACACTCAAAGTCACAAATCGTAGGTCGCACACACAACTGATTAAGCGTATCTGTCACAGGCGATCATTTTTTTCACCCCATAAAACGTTAGTTCGTCAAAGATAGAAAGCAGCGCGGTGATTTCTATTATTCCTTATTGGCAGCATTCATTTAATATAATGATATAAAATATCATACAAAATGGTATAGAATCTGCGTCGTAGACTTATTTTTTGTCATATTTCTTCAAAGAAGTCTTTAATTAGTTTGCTTAAAAAAATCTTACGCCACACCTGTGAACCGTTGAAAATCTCTGATCTTAATCAATCAATATATATTTGAACCGGTGCTCTAAAATATCTGTGCCTCGTAGAATTCAGTGTCCCTACTCTTAGGTGCACTGAGATGTGATTGCTGCGGAACTCCTCTTGTTCGCGTGCCTTTGCGCGCCGCTTGTCTTTTGTTTTAACGCATGCTCTGTGCAAAATGCTGTCATATCTTGTTATTAAACATGCACGCGCAGCGATGTCCTGATGTCTGCGTTCTAAGGCTGCAAGTATATTAAACGCTATTGACGTTTTACCAAGGTGCTCTGTGATTGAGGGCAGACAGTAAACTTTGTTAAAATGATATCGAAAAATACCAGTCGTCAGTTGTATTTTCAGTCGTTTTGCCGTGTTTACTGTTCTGTTACCAAAAAATTCTTTAACGGGGCTCATCAACAAAGAAACATGCTTAGTAAGATTTATTAAAATATAAGTAATAATAATACATTGCTTGACACCCAGTAACACTTTACAGACATTTAAAAGACTGCTCGTTAAAATAAATGTAGCAATCCATAGTCATGCTATAAGTGATAGCTTGCTCTTAAACATTTGCACAGGTGGTTTTTCCTGGGGATAAAAAAGGAAAAAAAAATCCATGGGAAAGGCTTTGTTGTTGAACTCAAATTTCACCTCCGCCATGTGAGTCATTAAAACTATTGGAATGAAAACGCATGTCTCATCCACATGATCGGGACGCTCATTTCCATGGCTGCTGCAGAGCCGTAAAATGTGTGTCCTCTGACTGCTGATTAAAAAATGAACACTAGAGAGGTAAAATTATGCAAAATTGATTTTAAAAGGTCGTAGGTATAGTTTTATATATAATCTTCTCCACTATGTGTCTGTATCCTATCCCCTACAGGGAACACTCATTTCCATGGCTGGAGCAGATCCGCTTGTGTGCACCCTATCTGCTGCTTTCAAAATGAACCCTGGATAAGTAATATTATCTGAAATCCATGGTAAAAGATTGATGAAAGTCTTCTACATCACTTTCAAGTCTACTATGTCCCATTGTCCTCTCCACTCAAAGGGACACTCACTTCTACAGCTGAGCTTTTGCCTCAGAGTTGTGAGCCCCAACTGTTGCTTGCAGAATGAACATTAGACAGCTCAAATTGTTATTGGATTGGCTATTTTTTTCATTATATATTAATTTATTTATTCATTCAGCCTCTGTTAAAAAAAGCACATTTTCTCTTAGAGGACAAATAGAATTCTATCTATCTATCTATCTATCTATGAGATTTTGAAACATTCATATTATTTGTCAAATGAGGTACCAAATGTCCACTGATACACATTTGTATGACAAGTCAATTAAAGAGTCTGACAAACAGCAACTGAGATATTGAAACATTTTATTGAATCTGTTCTGACAGTTATAGTCTTTTAATTAAAATAATGATTATAATTATCAGAAAACGTAGCCATTTTAATGTCAGCATAAAACCAGGCCAGTAACATCTTTGTGAAATAATATCAGCAGTTTTATAAATTCCAGAATGTACACCGATAGCACTGGCATGAACTTCCTTACAAGTATCCTTTGTCTCCTAAACTCAACAAATAACTTTCATATTCCTCCTGTTGCCCTGCTAGTCTTTTTGACAATAGTAAAGGTCATCCCCTTGAAAAAATTATATTCACGCACCAATTAATAATATGGTTATAATGTAAAACACTTCAAACAAACCTGCAAAATGTACATTTTCTTTGTTTAAGTTGACTTCTTCAATGGATCTAACACTTACAACATGGGGCACCACAACACACATACACAAATATCTTTCAGTATTTTTAAAAATAGCCTTGAAAATTGTTAGTATCTGTTCTCTATCCAAGCCACCCATTTACAAAAGAGATTTACAGGCTTGGGCCAAAAGATAAAAAATTAGACGGAAAGAAATGCCAGTCTAGTGCTTGCCACACTGACACTCGCTCATACTACTACAGTTTAAAAGTGCCACCCAACCTGATGCCAACTCTTTCAGATGGGTAGTGAAACCTGGAAAATGTATTAATTGGCACAGGAAAAAAGTTTAAAGACTTATTCTGACAGTGACCAAGTTGGGGATTGTTGATCTGTGAAGTGGCAGTAAAAATAAAAAAATATTTAAAAAATCTGATTACAAAATATATCAAGAAACATCAAAAGGTATATAATGATTAATTTATGAAAACTCCATAGAATAGTTTCTAATACATGTTTTTCTTTCAACAGTCATGCTAATGTCAGAATTTGTGTGTTTTATTACCTATACTTTGTGCACATATTGAAGCTGTTTTATGGAAAACGCAAGCACATGAGTAAATAATTGTCAGCGGTTACAATTTAAATGTATATTTGCAGTATATACTGTATCATGAAATGCCAAATTAGAAATGAGAAGATGATGAAAAGTTATTTTTTGCTCAATATACTTTAAACAAACTGATCACAAAATTTCCTAATTAGTTTGACTTTGTTGGTATCCTAGAGTGGCACATTTCTTGGAAGAAGTCCTATCAGGTTTATTTGAATTTTAAAAAACCTAAATAATAATAATAATAATAATAATAATATCTTACATTTATATAGCATTTCTCTGGCTACTTACAGTAATTTTCATAGACATACTTAAAAAAGACAGTGTAAGCGCTTGATTTTTTTTTTTTAATTAGTGGATGAGTAAGGAACATAGTAGACAAAAAAGTGACATAGAAGACATCCTTCAATCTTTTGAAATAAATTGTGGACAATTTTGTAATTCCAGTATTAATTTTGCAAGCAGAAGACAGGGGGCACACATTTCTACTCCATAGACCAAGATGTGGAAATGAGTGTCTCTTCTGCTAGAAGGGATTAAGAGACACACTTGATATGAAAGTGCTATAAAAGACTGTCTGATAGGCTTATTAAAGAAACTGTGCACAATTTTAACTGCCTGGTGTTCATTTTGTAATGGACCATGGCAGATGAGGAATGCCACAGACTGCTACAAGTTTTTAAAATACATTTGATGAGTTTTAATCTCCCATGAAAAACGGTGCACAGAACTCCTATGTGTTTTATAGGATAATTGCACCTGCTGTGAAAACAAGATTCCTCTCCAATGTACAGGGGTTAAAGGGTGGTTGTGATAGGAAATGTATTTATTTATTTATATAGAACTATATTTCATTCCAATAGTTTTAATGACTCACATGGCGGAAGTGAAATTTGAGTTGAACAACAAAGCCTTTCCCTTGGATTTTTTTTTCCTTTTTTATCCCCAGGAAAAACCACCTGTGCAAATGTTTAAGAGCAAGCTATCACTTATAGCATGACAATGGATTGCTACATTTATTTTAACAAGCTGTCTTTTAAATGTCTTTGTAAAGTGTTACTGGGTGTCGAGTAATGTATTATTATTACTGATATTTTACTAAATCTTACTATCCACATTTCTTTGTTGATAAGCCCCGTTGAAGAATTTTTTGGTAACAGAACAATAAACACGCCAAAACGACTGAAAATACAACTGACGACTGGTATTTTTTGATATCAGTTCAGATTCAGCGGGTTGGAAAATGGATGGATGGATGGATTTTAACAAAGTTTACTGTCCGCCCTCAATCACAGAGCATCCCAGTAAAACGTGAATAGCGTTTAATATACCTGCAGCCTTAGAATGCAGACATCAGGACATCGCTGCGCGTGCATGTTTAATAACAAGATATGACAGCATTTTGCACAGAGCATGCGTTAAAACAAATTGATTAAGATCAGCGATTTTCAACGGTTCACATGTGTGCCGTAAGATTTTTTAAAGCAAACTAATTAAAAACACAAATAAGTCTACGACGCAGATTCAATACCATTTTATATGATTTTTATATCATTATTTTAATAATATACATACACTATATGTGGACTATAAAGCAATACATGTATAATTTCGTGCATTTTAACCAGTTTACATCTCTCAACTTGTTAAAAATTTGTATATAATCAATTTATATGAACCTTTACTTCAATGATATACACATTATGTTTGTATTGCGTGCGTACCTTACTGTGTAATTATTTCAATGAGCTTGTGGTATTGTTGAGCGAATAGTGTCCCTATTTATACTCCACTACGCAGCGGCTGAATTTGATCACGCATTCACACATATAATAATAATAATAATAATTCCTTACGTTTTATAGCGCCTTTCTTACTACTCAAAGCAATTTGTAAAAATAAATAAATAAATAAATAAAATAACAGAAAGGAAGCCCCCCGGACACAAACCAGTGATCATTTAGCTGTGAGTTAGCATTTTACTCCTACCACCACCTTTTCATGTTAGATACGCCGCATTATAATTTTGAGCACTATTTTTTTATTTTAAACTGTTATAAATAAATTATATCAAAAAGGTTTTTTAAAAACCCAATTCAAAGCAAAGAGGGTAAGTAATAACTATTTTCTTTTGTAAGTCAATCAAAAATGCTTAAGCCTAAAAGAACATCGTCCTGTCAAAATAAGAGACTCTTTCGCCTGGTTGACGTGAATCATCTTTAAATGAAATGCTGCCAATAAGAAATAATAGAAATCACCTTGCTGCTTTCTAACTTTGACGAACTAAAGTTTTATTAGGTGAAAAAAATGATCGCCCGTGACAGATACACTTAATCAGTTGTGTGTGCGACCTACGATTTGTGACTTTGAGTGTGTGTGTGTTGTGTGTGTGTACGTGCGTGTGTGTGGTTTTGCCAGTTTTACAATAAAAACAGACATCAGTTATTTGTGAAGCAGGAATATTCTGATCATTCTGATCCTTGATCACTGATAAACATTCAGAAGAAACAGCGCTATTGCAGTGTTTTCCTCCATAACATCCTTTCAGCAAACAGGACTAATGTCCCTGCTGAAACAGATCGCCCTTTAATGAAATGCTGCCAATACGGAATAACAGAAATCACCGGGCGGCTTTTGGTTAATGATAAACCAGCGTCTCTTGATGATTGCCCCTGACACATACACTTAATCAGTAGTATGTGGGACCCACGATTTGTGAGTTTAAGTGTGTGCGCGTGCGTGTACGTGCGTGTGTACGTGTGCACGTGTGTCGTTTTGTCAGTTTTACTATAAAAACAGTTAAACGTCAGTTATTTGTGAAGCAGGAATATTCTGGTCATTTTGATCCGTGATCAACATTTTAAAGAAACAAAGCAACTCCATTGTTTTCCTCCATAACATTCTTTCAGCAAATGGGACTAAGTTCCTTGCTGAAGCATATCGCCCTTTAATGAAATGCTGCCAATGCGGAATAACAGAAATCACCGTGCGGCTTTCGGTCACTGATAAACCAGCGTCTCATGAGGTGAAAAAATGGGACATACTGCGGTTGCGATCAATGCTTTCCGGTAACTCGGCTTTTGAGAAGAATCTGTCATGGGAGGGACAAGAGGGAGCGAGTGAGGCGGGTACAATGAGCCGGGGCGGGACGGAGCGGGGTGAAGAGGCGGGTATCTGTGCAAGTGTTTTAAATAATGAAAGGAAAAAAAGTGCTTTGAAATCGAGGACCCCCAACCAAGAGGGCTTACGAAACAAAACACGACAGACAGGCATATGCTACTTGCATAAAATATGCACAATAATTACAACAGTGTTGAAGCAATGATGAAGTGAAAGGGAGATGCTAAACATGGGTGGCCACGTTGTGCCTGCCCGTAAATCCCAACCAATGTATATATTTGAACGGATCTATCTGAACCAATATATATATATGAACGGATGTATCTGAACCAATGTATATATTTAAACCAATCTATTTAAACCAATATATATATCGAAACCAATGTATATCAACCA